>NW_027151054.1:0-148483 GCF_018691715.1 Phytophthora cinnamomi | reverse complement strand
CAACCGAAGTGCGAAGAGTGGCAGGCACTTTGTCAAGAGTTGGAACGCCTTTGTTGATAACTTCAACAAGGGGCCGAGGTACTTACCGAATGGTTAAGCAAGCGTGATCGCTGAGACAGTACTCGAAGCGTGGAAAGCTGGAGCAACTTCATATTTGCTGCTGAGGAGAACAAATATTGCCGTGCGCTGGTGCCGAGTCTTTCAGTGCACGAAGTGCTTTCCAGGCGCGGTCCGCTTGAGCGACCGCGACGCGAACGGAGTACACGTCGTTCCGTGTGCCCGAGAGTCTCAAGAGCTCCGTGCTAAATTCTTAGCACGTGAGGGGTTCGGGCGCTAGCGATGATCGCAGCGCTCGTATTACTTCCGCTGTGCCAGCGCGTACTGCTCTCGTACGCCCTCTCACCATTTCCGGAACGTCCTCCAGCAAGACGTTCCGCGGCTTATGTATCTCGATGGGAGGAAATCCTCTCAACGAATACGAAAACGAGCCCCTTGAGGGTTCGTTTTCGGGATACTATGGTCAACAATCCGCTCAACAATCCAGCGGGTTGAGACGCGGGCGTCACGGATCGGCGGTGGCGGGGGTGGGAACACGCCCGGGTATGATCAGCCCCGGGCTGATCAGTATGCGCCTCTCCACGACCGGGTGACCGCCGTGGAGCGTCTTCAGGGCGCTGAGTTCGCCGCCCTGAAACAGGAGCTGGCGAACCAGAAGGCCCAGGTCGCGGCGGTCTCATAGACCGCCTCGAACATCCAGGTCGAGCTGGGGACCCAGATGAAGGGGTTGCTCCAGCGCGTCCGCGCGCTGGAGGAGAGGCTGCTCGTCGCCGAGGCCAAGTCCTCCGCTTCTGCCTCGGCTCCTGCCGAGGTTTGGGTCAGCCGAGCTAGATGGCTCGTGCTGCAGGTATGGCTTCAGCCGTCCGACGTAGAAGGTCGGATGGAGGCGCATGCTAGACGGTATGTCTAGCGTGTATGCGTTGCCGTGCCGTGCCAACACAGTGAACGGCCCGATGAAGCGCGGAGCAAGCTTGCTTGCTCCGAAATCCGAAACTGCATGTTTAGGCAGGTTTTGTGTAGCTAACAAAACTAATGAACCAATTTTAAATTCATTTGTGTTGCCTCTGCCCGCATTGTCTGCGTTCAGCTTCTGTTGATCAACAGAAGCTGCTATTGTGTCTTGGACAAACCGAATTACGGCTTGTCTTTTAGTGATGAAACTGATTGCATCCGAGCTGAAGTCATTCAGCTCGCTCTCCGCTAGAGGCCCGGCCTCTGCGTGGTTCGTCGCGGTGTCTGTGCCCTGCGCAGACTCATGTGGTTTGTCCATTGTTGCAGCTGACACTGTGCAAGTGTCAGCGGTTTTCTGCGGCTGCTGTATTGCAGTCGTAGATCCTCCCCCACTTCAAGTGGGAGCATTCTCGTAGAATGGTGTATGCCCGGTCGAGGCATGCACTGAGTTGTTGATGGCAAACTCTGCCATCGATAAGCACTCGCTCCAGTATTGGAACGAGTGAGCGTAGCTCTTCAACATATCGACGAGCACGCGATTCACGCGCTCGGTTTGACCGTCCGTCTGCGGATGGTCCGCAGTCGACATGGAAAGCTGGCTCCCAAGAAGTGTAAACACTTCTTGCCACAGGTGCGCTGTGAAGCGCGGGTCTCTGTCCGACACGATGTCGGACGGCATGCCATGGTGTTTGAACACCATGTCGACGAGCAGACGGGCCGTCTGCTTCGCGGTCACCTCGGCTGGCACCGCAGCAAGATGTACCATCTTGCTGAAGCGGTCGACGAAGACCACAACACCGGTGTTCCCTCCGTTGTCCGGGGGAAGACCAAAGATGAAGTCCAAAGACATGGACTTCCAACTCTCCGACGGAGTCGGTAGTGATTGTAACGGGGCCTGCGCGAACGGCGCAGGCTTTACGCGTTGGCATACCTCGCAAGCACGAACGTACTTGCGCACCCACTTGTACTGGTTGTGCCAGTAGAAGTCACACGTGAGAAGAACGTATGTCTTCTCACGTCCGAGATGTCCCGCGGTCGGGGCATCATGATACTCGTACATGATCCTGAGTCGCAGGTCATGGTCATTTGGCACGACAACGCGGATCGCGTTGTCGTCGACTGCATTGTAAAGCAGTAGTCCGTCGTGCACACGAAAGCGGTGTGCACGCGCTCGAAGGTGCTTGGACAGCTTCTGACGGGACTTGTCAGAAGGCGCTGTGCCATAGGCCAGCAAGAGCCTCGCGTCCGCGTCGTGCGCGTACGCGGCCTTCACATCATCCAACAGAGATGATGTGGGTTTGCTCGATCGCATGGCGTCAATGGCATTGACGTCAACAGCTTCTGCATAGTCCGGCCGACGTGATAACGCGTCGGCCACCACATTCAATCTTCCGGGTTTGTATACGAATCGGACGTTATATTCTGCAAAGAATGAGAGCCATCTCGCCATTCTTTGTGATATGTGTGGCGACTTCACTGCGGTGCGCAGTGATGCATGGTCGGTGTAGACCACAAACGGTCTACTTCCAAGCAAATACACTCGGAACTTTGCGAGCGCATACTTCATGGCAAGGAGTTCCTTGTCATGCACCGGATAGTTGCGCTCAGCTGGCTTCAGCTGACGCGATTGGTAGTAGACGACACGATCACGGCCCTCGTGATCGTGCTGCATCAACGAGCATCCGATCGCGAAATCGGATGCGTCACACACTACGTGAAATGGGCGATCTTGGTCAGCCACTGCCAAGATCGGCGCCTCAGTCAAACCCCACTTGACTGCATCGAATGCCTTTTGGCAATCGGGTGTCCAATTCCACACAGCTTCTTTCTTAAGAAGTTGTGACAGCGGGCGGATCTTGCCCGCATAATCCTCCACGTACTTGCACAAGTACGTGGCCAAGCCAAGGGGGCTGCCTCAGTTCCTTGACACTTGAAGGCGTTGGCCATTCATTGATCACTCTGACCTTTTCCGGGTCAGGGCGAACACCATTCTTCCCTACGAGACACCCGAGGACGGGTATCTCGCTCGCCCCCAAGATACACTTCTTCAGGTTCGCGTAGAGCTTATGCTTTCGCGTAAGCTCAAGTAGCTTCCGGAGATGCACCCTGTGCATCTCTACGTTGGTCTTCCCGTCCACAGCCCGGCTGTGGATGAACACATCATCGAAGTAGCTCGGTGCGAAGTCGCGCACCGAGCGCAACAAGTGCGTCACGCACCTGTTGAAAGTCGCAGGGGTGTTCTTAAGCCCCTGTGGCATCACTAGCCATTCCCAGAGCATGCCGCTTGGCGTGCTCACTGCCGTGAGAGGGATATCGCTCTCACGCATTAGGATCTGATAAAATCCATCTCGCAAGTCGAGAGCACTGTAAACGGTGCTCCCGGCCATCGAATCGATGATAACATCTTTTCGCGGTATCGGCGTCTGCGCCGGTACCGTCGCATCGTTCAGCTTGTTGTAAGCATGAACGATACGCCATCCGCCCTGTGGCTTTTTGACACAGAACGTCGGAGCACTGTGCGGGGACTTTGATTCCCGCACTTGTCCTGCTCTGCGACGACTTTCAAAGAAGTCGTCGATTGCTTTGACTTGCTCTCGCGGCAGTGGCCACTGCCGCGTGACACAGTACTTCGTGCCCGGCACGAGATCAATCTCGTGCTGAATGCCCTTATCCTGCGGGAGCTCCGCAGGAATCTCTTCCGTGAGTACGTCTTTGTACCCCTCAACAATTCGTAATAGGGACTCGACTTCAGCGAGTCCCAACCTTGTTCCTCGAAGCGCTCTCGCTTCGTCTTCGCACTGAGAGTGTCTTCACTCTCAGTGGTACTTCCCATGAAGAGCTGCCTCAGCTCTTCGCTCTCGCTCCCCGTTCTTTCGTTGTCCGAAAGAACGCAGACTTGCTCGATGCGTCCATCGTGCAAGTCGCGTGTGAAGCGCTTCCAGCTCATGGCTGGAAGCGAAGTCAACTCCGACGCCATCGTCGGATGACTAGCGAGTTCCATCTCACGATACTGGAATCCAGTATCGGTGCGCGTCAAGACGTTCAGCGTCTTGACATTCGGCGTCACCGCCGCAGTCTGCCCAGCAGACTGTTCTTGTTGCGTCTCGGTCCCGGACCGAGACTTGCGCAGCGTTTTCCGCTTGCGCCGTCTTCTTGTTGTGCGGAGCCCGTCTCCGCACAGTTGTTCTTCTGCTCCAGGCCCGGCAGTGGACAATTGTTCGCCGGCGGACCCTGTCCCCGGGCGCGCGGTATCAAGCCCGGCTTGACCGCATGGCGCTTCGTCGTGTAGCCCGGCTGCACGACAGCATGCAAATTGCGTCAGTGAGGTACGTTTGCAACCGTCCGCACTGTTTGCAGCGTCAACTCCCGGAGTCGACACGCCTTCGTCACCTGGACGCCATTCATTGGCGGAGCCCCTCATGACCGAGGGTGCGTCGGCTCCCGGAGCCGACGCGTCGTTGTCGACCTGACCGCTTCGGGTCAGGGACTGTCCCGTACACGCTTGAACGTGGGTGTTGGTTCCCGGAACCAACACATCTTTTTCTTCCGACGTCGGCAGCATTGCCGACGTGGGTCTCACTTGTGCGTGCCCTCGCGCACTTCTTGGGCACTCCGGGACAGCAGCATAAAGGGCTGTCTCGACTGGTGAGCCGCGCGCACCAGCAGGTGCGCGCGCTGCGGTAACAGGGCCATCGCTCTCTGTTCCGCTGTCGCGTCCGAAGCGCACGAGCGTGCGCTTCTTCCAGTCTATCACCGGATCATGCCGTGCAAGCCACGGCATGCCCATTACTACGTCGAACTTATCGTCCAGGTCCAGGACGATAAAGTGTTCGACAAACACTCGTTGTTTGTACGAGAAGCGCACGTTCACGACGCGCTTCTCGGTCTTCACGATGGCACCTGTTGCCAGTCGTACCTCCAGAAGACTTCGAGGTACATTTACCTCCTCGAAGTCAAGACTCGGAAGGCTCCGTAGTCGAACAAAGTTGTTCGACGCGCCTGAATCCACCAAAGCTCGAAGAGAGTCGCTCGCTCTCTTCGACGTTACCTTCAAGATGACCAGGTTTGGCCTGTCATCTTGCTTCTTGCAGCGAGAGCTAGTCTCACCGGGGCTGCAGCCCTCAGTGTCGCGGGCCCGATGTCGGCACGCGTGACTGCATTACCAGTAGGGCGCCCCGCGCCTACTGGATGTTCGCGTTTTTTGTTGGTCCGCGGTGATGCCTAGCATCGCCACGACGGCCACCTCCAGGGGGCATGGGAGCTGTGCACTCCCGTGCAAAGTGACCGATCCTTCCGCAACGGAAGCATCGCACGTTATCTCCCTGCTGCTGGTAACCAGCAGTTGTTGCGCTCGAGAGGTCCATTGGCTCCGGACCTCCCGTCCTCGCTACCGGGCGCGGTTGCGGCCTCGGTGCGTTTACATGGAGTTTAGCCTGCCGCAGGCTAAACTCTTCTTGCATGGCAAGAGTGATTGCAGCTTCGAGAGTACTCGGGTACTCTCGGAAGAGATAGGTCTTCACAGGCCCATCTCTAAGCCCCTTCATGAACTTGACGACCTTGGTCGCCTCGTCAATCAGGTTAGTCACGATATTTGATACCAAATATCGTGCGCGCTGCGCGTAAGCATGGACGTCATGCTTACCCTGCTGAAGGTCGAGGAACTCCGCCCTTGACCGGAACTCTTTTGCGGGGGCTCAAACGCTTGTTTGAGCTCCTCTTTGAACACTTCGTACGTGCTGAAGCACGTAGGATCGGAGAGTCGGCGTCCATACGCCCAACTCCTTGCGCGTCCGCCAAGGCAGGACATGGCGAACGCGACCTTCGACAGCGGGTCGACGGTGCGTCGAGCTGCTATGGCTGTGTCGAGCTCGACAGGCCACCGGAGGAGAGGCTCGCCCTCTCTTCCCACATAATTGCTTACGCTCAACTTTAATGGTTGAGCACGCGGTGTCGTCCCTGACGACGCCGTCACTGAGGAAGCAGCATCACGCTGCTCCTTCATGATGAACCCCAGAGCAACACCGTGTTGCTCCGTCGGCGATAGTGTATGCAGCATTGTAGCTATCGCCGCTTCTCCAATGACTGTTGACAGTCGTTGGAGGGCTTCCCACTCTGGGTCTGACAGGTGGGGGCAGTCCGCGCGTGCAACATGCGTTGCAGGCGTGTTGGAGCTCTCCATGGGCACCTCCGTGCTCATGTGGTTCTCGGCTCCGCGTTTGTACACCGCGTACGAACGTCAAGCAGTCGGTCGTTGGACGGACTACAAAGTGCTACCAGGTGTAGTGGGTCTAACTTGACTCACTACTTTAGCTTACACGTTGCGCGACGTGTATGAGGAAGCGTAAGTACTTAGTAACTACTTAGGTTAATTATATTTGAATACACAAATATAAGTTAAGTAAGAAAAGGATTCCAAGTGACTTAGATTAGGTAAAATGAGAACTGTATTGTTTGTAAATTGATCTTCCTCCTAGAACTGCTAAAAACTATTTATCATCTATGAAAGGGGTTGGCAGCGGCTGGCTGTCAGAGCCCCGCTAATATGCATGTCTCTGATTGGTAGAAAGATGCAGCTTTCTACCAATAGGATCTTTGGGTAGGTGTGGACCACTCATTGTGGTGGCCCACTTCAATGTATCCATTGGTGTGTCTTACACCAAGGTGAGGAAGTATCCAAAACTTTTAACAGATAACCTATCTGTTAAATTCACAAGTGGCTTGCAGCCACTTGTACGTGTAACCCCGTTACATGGATATTCGAGGCGGTCTGCGAGACCGCCGCGACTTGGGCCTTCTGGTTCGCCAGCTCCTGTTTCAGGGCGGCGAACTCAGCGCCCTGCAGACGCTCCACGGCGGTCACCCGGTCGTGGAGAGGCGCATACTGATCAGCCCGGGGCTGATCATACCCGGGGCGTGTTCCCACCCCCGCCACCGCCGATCCGTGACGCCCGCGGCTCAACCCGCTGGATTGTTGAGCGGATTGTTGACCATAGTATCCCGAAAAAGAACCCTCAAGGGGCTCGTTTTCGTATTCGTTGGAGAGGATTTCCTCCCCATCGAGATACATGGGAGCCGCGGAACGTCTTGCTGGAGGACGTTCCGGAAATGGTGAGGGCGTACGAGGAGCAGTACGCGCTGGCACAGCGGAAGTAATACGAGCGCTGCGATCATCGCTAGCGCCCGAACCCTCACGTGCTAAGAATTTAGCACGGAGCTCTTTGAGACTCGGGCACACGGAACGACGTGTACCCGTTCAGGTCGTGGTCGCTCAAGCGGACCGCGCCTGGAAAGCACTTCGTGCACTGAAAGACTCGGGCACAGCGCACGGCACATTTGCCTCCTCAGCAGCAACATGAAGTTGCTCCAGCTTTCCACGCTTCGAGTACGTCTCGAAGCGACCACGCGCTTGCTTAATCCGATCACAGTAAGCACTCGGCCTCTTGTTGAAGTTTTCAACAAAGGCGTTCCAACTTTGACAAGTGCCTGCCATTCGGGCACTTTGCTGCGAGAAGAGGTCTTCTTGCTTTGAAACCATCGGAGCTCATGGAAGAGTCCGATGTAGTAATCGCGCCTTTGATACGTTTCCGCATCAAAGTGCAGTTCGGCGGCCATGGCGTCATCTTTGATGGCGCTGCATACGTACAGCGGTACCTCATTCGGAGGTACCGAGTTCCCATATCGGTCCGTAATCTCGGACGCGGACGGCATCCACGGTTCGCGCGCTGCAGGCACAGTGCGCGGAGAGCCTTGAGCTTTGAAATCACGCGCTGCAGCAGCAGCGTGCGGAGTACTGAGAGCCCCAGCGGAAGCGAGTGGGGTATCGCTCTCAGTACGCGAACGCTTCGAACTCGAAGCGTCCGATTCGTCCCCTTCACGCGGGCGAATGTTCTTGGCGTGAGGGTCGACGACTCAGTGTCGAGCGATTCGCTCGACACTGAGTCTTTACGCTTTGAGGGCGAGTCCTCCTCGCCCTCCATATCTTCATCGTCGTCGTCGAAGTCGACGACGTCGCCGTACTTCGCCTTCTGGCGTTCGAAGTAGTCGTCGATGGAGAGATGACTCCCCACCGACTTAGAAGACTTCTTCTGAGGCGCGCTCATCGTTGAATGAGCGCGGATTTCTTCTCCAAACGCGGAGAATTGACGAATGGTCAATTCCAAATAATTGACGTGCGGGGACGCCGCGCGTCTAACCTTAAGGGGGGGATGGTGTAACGGGGTTACACGCACAAGTGGCTACAAGCCACTTGTGAATTTAACAGATAGGTTATCTGTTAAAAGTTTTAGATACTTCCTCACCTTGGTGTAAGACACACCAATGGATACATTGAAGTGGGCCACCACAATGAGTGGTCCACACCTACCCAAAGATCCTATTGGTAGAAAGCAGCATCTTTCTACCAATCAGAGACATGCATATTAGCGGGGCTCTGACAGCCAGCCGCTGCCAACCCCTTTCATAGATGATAAATAGTTTTTAGCAGTTCTAGGAGGAAGATCAATTTACAAACAATACAGTTCTCATTTTACCTAATCTAAGTCACTTGGAATCCTTTTCTTACTTAACTTATATTTGTGTATTCAAATATAATTAACCTAAGTAATTACTAAGTACTTACGCTTCCTCATACACGTCGCGCAACTTGTAAGCAAAAGTAGTGAGTCAAGTTAGACCTACTACAGCCACCAACTACCTAACTATTTCGACTGCAGGAGAAGATCAAGTGCTTGTGCAGCTCTTCTAGATGCAGAGAGTACTTTTGAGCTGGATTGCCAACAAGGATGCCTTCGAAGGAAGGTCTGATGCGATTACGCCACGAAGCTTCTAAACGGATGGATACCCAAGCATGGTTGTTAGGGTAGAGCAGCTGTCGTTGAGTCCGATCCCGAGTATTGCATGTGGAAATTAGTCCCTGTTCGTGCGGCTCTTCGTTATTCAATAGCAGAATTTAAGAAACCTCAAATCTCCTTCGGTGATATTGGATTGGTGACTTGGTCGTGAATATCTGTCTACTTCTACGGTGCGCCACGCGCTGCGCGTCGCGCGAAGCCTCACATGGGCAGTTGCAGCAGGTAGATCTAGTCGTGAATATATGTCTACTTCTACGGTGCACCACGCAAAGCGCGTCGCGCAAATCTCACAACGTTGAATGTTAGTAGATGGATTGTTGGAGCAGGTAGACCACTTTCTACTTCAATAGTGCGCCACGCGCTGCGCGTCGTGCGAAGCCTCACAACGTTGAAGTTTTGCAGGTGGATAGTTGCAACAGGAAGAACTGTGAGTATGGTTATGCAAACGGCATTGAATATGACAACCGGTAGAACTGTGAGCAGCTGCCGTGAGGATGGAGCGCGAAGTAGAGGAAATTTTGCGGTACTGCGGAGAAAGAAGTAATGCTACACGTTAGGGAATCATCGAATCATCAATCCATGATTCCGTGTAGAGATACAACGATAAACAGGCAAGAAGTGAAATGCAGCTCGACCAGGATACCTTGCTGAGTTACCCAAAAGTACCCGCGGCAGGGCCGCGACAATATGATAGAGTAAAAATATAGACCTGCGTAGAAAATACTGCATTGAGCAGCAAAAGTCTTCCCGCACCTCTAAAACGACCTAAATTCTCATTTTATACTACGTATCCATTCTGGTTTTCAGGCTTTTTCAAAGGGTGTCTTCAGTCAAAACATCAATTTTTGAATGTCTGGCGATGTATATAGTATGCCATACGTACTGGTGGAGAAGTACACCGCCGCGAGTCTAAAAATAGTAACTATTGATCAGTACAAGCTAGAATGGAGCGGAACTGATAAGATATTTGTTGATCCAATGTTCATACGAACCACGCTATGGTGCACAGGTTCCCGGCAAGCGAAGGATTCCACTGACGACACAGAAGGATACGATCATCCCTCGCATCTTCGCTCAGCTCACTTTTGCTTTTGAGCAGTGCTACACACTCACCCCTGAACATTCGACGCATTTTGCAAGGCCAACCATGGAGCTGCTGAAGGCTATCCAAAATGACGTGCAGAAGCAGAGAGAAGAGGCGGAGGTCAACCTCTTTTCGTGCGTCGCTGGTTTCCGCGAGTTCATCTCGGCTACCGAGCCGGCTGCGGATGTGAGCGTGACGCTCAAGCTGTGCTGTCTTTCTTCGGAGCGTGTTATTGGAGGTCGTGGAACCCGCGTCACTGGGATTGACGCCAGTCAACGCTCCGTGTTCGAGTTGACGGCGGATGCGTTGCATGACCTGACGCCTCTGAAGAGAAAGCCCTACCTTGTTCAGGTAACGGTTTGGGACGCGAAGCCGAAGAAGGGATCATACGGGAAGCCCAACATGGAATTCCGCCCTGGTGCGGTGTACACGTTCCACCAAGTCGACGGCGTTGGGTTCTATGCGGACATTGCGAAAGGCAGTGTGCAGTACGAGAGCGACAATACCATCAAAATCTACGAAGAGGACCCCCCCCCCCCAAGAAGCGCAAGACCCAGGGAGAGGTCTTGCCGTCGTCTCCGAAGTCCAAGTCTCCAGCAACCTCGTCGGGCATGGGTACCCAATCCGGCGATGACGAGTCTGACTACGACATGGCGGACGAAGGGAGCAAGAAAGTGAGAGCTTGTGCTCCGCTGACGCGCAGTAAGAGCGGCGATCACATCAGTGTGTGAACTGGAGAAACGAACACACGACACGGGGTCGCAGCATGCACGATGTTTGGCCGTGGGTATTGAACGGTGCAAGTTGCTTTCATCCAGAACTAACTACGCGCGAGTGAGTGTTGAGGCTGTAAAGTAGTTCATTTCATGTAGCAGATATGAATGCAAAAGAGTGTTTTGACACTGAAAAAATGACGGAGGCTGTTACTTCTATGGAGAGATCTTACATGCCTTGTATTTTCTAGCAGTTGTGCCACTTTATGTGGTAATTGTAACGGGGTTACATGCACAAGTGGCTACAAGCCACTTGTGAATTTAACAGATAGGTTATCTGTTAAAAGTTTTAGATACTTCCTCACCTTGGTGTAAGACACACCAATGGATACATTGAAGTGGGCCACCACAGTGAGTGGTCCACACCTACCCAAAGATCCTATTGGTAGAAAGCAGCATCTTTCTACCAATCAGAGACATGCATATTAGCGGGGCTCTGACAGCCAGCCGCTGCCAACCCCTTTCATAGATGATAAATAGTTTTTAGCAGTTCTAGGAGGAAGATCAATTTACAAACAATACAGTTCTCATTTACCTAATCTAAGTCACTTGGAATCCTTTTCTTACTTAACTTATATTTGTGTATTCAAATATAATTAACCTAAGTAATTACTAAGTACTTACGCTTCCTCATACACGTCGCGCAACGTGTAAGCTAAAGTAGTGAGTCAAGTTAGACCCACTACACCTGGTAGCACTTTGTAGTCCGTCCAACGACCGACTGCTTGACGTTCGTACGCGGTGTACAAACGCGGAGCCGAGAACCACATGAGCACGGAGGTGCCCATGGAGAGCTCCAACACGCCTGCAACGCATGTTGCACGCGCTGACTGCCCCCACCTGTCAGACCCAGAGTGGGAAGCCCTCCAACGACTGTCAACAGTCATTGGAGAAGCGGCGATAGCTACAATGCTGCATACACTATCGCCGACGGAGCAACACGGTGTTGCTCTGGGGTTCATCATGAAGGAGCAGCGTGATGCTGCTTCCTCAGTGACGGCGTCGTCAGGGACGACACCGCGTGCTCAACCATTAAAGTTGAGCGTAAGCAATTATGTGGGAAGAGAGGGCGAGCCTCTCCTCCGGTGGCCTGTCGAGCTCGACACAGCCATAGCAGCTCGACGCACCGTCGACCCGCTGTCGAAGGTCGCGTTCGCCATGTCCTGTCTTGGCGGACGCACAAGGGGTTGGGCGTATGGACGCCGACTCTCCGATCCTACGTGCTTCAGCACGTACGAAGTGTTCAAAGAGGAGCTCAAACAAGCGTTTGAGCCCCCGCAAAAGAGTTCCGGTCAAGGGCGGAGTTCCTCGACCTTCAGCAGGGTAAGCATGACGTCCATGCTTACGCGCAGCGCGCACGATATTTGGTATCAAATATCGTGACTAACCTGATTGACGAGGCGACCAAGGTCGTCACGTTCATGAAGGGACTTGGAGATGGGCCTGTGAAGACCTATCTCTTCTGAGAGTACCCGAGTACTCTCGAAGCTGCGATTACTCTTGCCATGCAAGAAGAGTTTAGCCTGCGGCGGGCTAAACTCCATGTAAACGTACCGAGGCCGCAACCGCGCCCGGTAGCGAGGACGGGAGGTCCGGAGCCAATGGACCTCTCGAACGCAACAACTGCTGGTTACCAGCAGCAGGGAGGCAGTGTGAGATGCTTCCGTTGCGGAAGGATCGGTCACTTTGCACGGGAGTGCACAGCTCCCATGCCCCCTGGAGGTGGCCGTCGTGGCGATGCTAGGCATCACCGCGGACCAACAAAAAACGCGAACATCCAGTAGGCGCGGGGCGCCCTACTGGTAATGCAGTCGCGCGTGCCGACATCGGGCACGCGACACTGAGGACTGCAGCCCCCCGTGAGACTAGCTCTCGCTGCAAGAAGCAAGATAACAGGCCAAACCTGGTCATCTTGAAGGTAACATCGAAGAGAGCGAGCGACTCTCTTCGAGCTTTGGTGGATTCAGGCGCGTCGAACAACTTTGTTCGACTACGGAGCCTTCCGAGTCTTGACTTCGAGGAGGTAAATGTACCTCGAAGTCTTCTGGAGGTACGACTGGCAACAGGTGCCATCGTGAAGACCGAGAAGCGCGTCGTGAACGTGCGCTTCTCGTACAAACAACGAGTGTTTGTCGAACACTTTATCGTCCTGGACCTGGACGATAAGTTCGACGTAGTAATGGGCATGCCGTGGCTTGCACGGCATGATCCGGTGATAGACTGGAAGAAGCGCACGCTCGTGCGCTTCGGACGCGACAGCGGAACAGAGAGCGATGGCCCTGTTACCGCAGCGCGCACCTGCTGGTGCGCGCGGCTCTCAGTCGAGACAGCGCTTTATGCTGCTGTCCCGGAGTGCCCAAGAAGTGCGCGAGGGCACGCACAAGTGAGACCCACGTCGGCAATGCTGCCGACGTCGGAAGAAAAAGATGTGTTGGTTCCGGGAACCAACACCCACGTTCAAGCGTGTACGGGACAGTCCCTGACCCGAAGCGGTCAGGTCGACAACGACGCGTCGGCTCCGGGAGCCGACGCACCCTCGGTCATGAGGGGCTCCGCCAATGAATGGCGTCCAGGTGACGAAGGCGTGTCGACTCCGGGAGTTGACGCTGCAAACAGTGCGGACGGTTGCAAACGTACCTCACTGACGCAATTTGCATGCTGTCGTGCAGCCGGGCTACACGACGAAGCGCCATGCGGTCAAGCCGGGCTTGATACCGCGCGCCCGGGGACAGGGTCCGCCGGCGAACAATTGTCCACTGCCGGGCCTGGAGCAGAAGAACAACTGTGCGGAGACGGGCTCCGCACAACAAGAAGACGGCGCAAGCGGAAAACGCTGCGCAAGTCTCGGTCCGGGACCGAGACGCAACAAGAACAGTCTGCTGGGCAGACTGCGGCGGTGACGCCGGACGTCGAGACGCTAAGCATCTTGACGCGCACCGATACTGGATTCCAGTATCGTGAGATGGAACTCGCTAGTCATCCGACGATGGCGTCGGAGTTGACTTCGCTTCCAGCCATGAGCTGGAAGCGCTTCACACGCGACTTGCACGATGGACGCATCGAGCATGTCTGCGTTCTTTCGAACAGCGAAAGAACGGAGAGCGAGAGCGAAGAGCTGAGGCAGCTCTTCATGGGAAGTACCACTGAGAGTGAAGACACTCTCAGTGCGAAGACGAAGCGAGAGCGCTTCGAGGAACAAGGTTGGGACTCGCTGAAGTCGAGTCCCTATTACGAATTGTTGAGGGAGTACAAAGACGTACTCCCGGAAGACATTCCTGCGGAGCTTCCGCAGGATAAGGGCATTCAGCACGAGATTGATCTCGTGCCGGGCACGAAGTACTGTGTCATACGGCAGTGGTCACTGCCGCGAGAGCAAGTCAAAGCAATCGACGACTTCTTTGAAAGTCGTCGCAGAGCAGGACAAGTGCGGGAATCAAAGTCCCCGCACAGTGCTCCGACGTTCTGTGTCAAAAAGCCACAGGGCGGATGGCGCATCGTTCATGCCTACAACAAGCTGAACGATGCGACGGTACCGGCGCAGACGCCGATACCACGAAAAGATGACATCATCGATTCGATGGCCGGGAGCACCGTTTACAGTGCTCTCGACTTGCGAGATGGGTTTTTATCAAATCCTAATGCGTGAGAGCGATATCCCTCTCACGGCAGTGAGCACGCCAAGCGGCATGCTCTGGGAATGGCTAGTGATGCCACAGGGGCTTAAGAATGCCCCTGCGACTTTCAACAGGTGCGTGACGCACTTGTTGCGCTCGGTGCGCGACTTCGCACCGAGCTACTTCGATGATGTGTTCATCCACAGCCGGGCTGTGGACGGGAAGACCGACGTAGAGATGCACAGGGTGCATCTCCGGAAGCTACTTGAGCTTATGCGAAAGCATAAGCTCTACGCGAACCTGAAGAAGTGTATCTTCGGGGCGAGCGAGATACCCGTTCTCGGGTGTCTCGTAGGGAAGAATGGTGTTCGCCTGACCCGGAAAAGGTCAGGGTGATCAATGAACGGCCAACGCCTTCAAGTGTCATGGAACTGAGGCAGTTCCTTGGCTTGGCCACGTACTTGTGTAAGTACGTGGAGGATTATGCGGGCAAGATCAGCCCGCTGTCACAGCTTCTTAAGAAGGAAGCTGTGTGGAATTAGACAACCGATTGCAAAAGGCATTCGATGCAGTCAAGCGGGGCTTGACTGAGGCGCCGATCTTGGCAGTGGCTGACCAACATCGCCCATTTCACGTAGTGTGCGACGCATCCGACTTCGCGATCGAATGTGCGTTAATGCAGCACGATCACGAGGGCCGTGATCGTGTCGTCTACTACCAATCGCGTCAGCTGAAGCCAGCTGAGCGCAACTATCCGGTGCATGACAAGGATGAAATACGCACTCGCGAAGTTCCGAGTGTATTTGCTTGGAAGTAGACCATTTGTGGTCTACACCGACCATGCATCACTGCGCACCGCAGTGAAGTCGCCACACATATCACAAAGAATGGCGAGATGGCTCTCATTCTTTGCGGAGTATAACTTCCGGGTCGAAAACAAACCCGGAAGATTGAATGTAGTGGCCGACGCGTTATCACGTCGGCCGGACTATGCAGAAGCTGTCGACGTCAATGCCCTTGACGCCATGCGATCGAGCAAACCCACATCGTCTCTGTTGGACGACGTGAAGGCCGCGTACGCGCACGACGCGGACGCGAAGCTCTTGCTGGCCTATGGCACAGCGCCTTCTGACAAGTCCCGTCAGAAGCTGCCCAAGCACCTTCGAGCGCGTGCACACCGCTTTCGTGTGCACGACGGACTACTGCTTTACAATGCAGTCGACGACAACGCGGATCGCGTTGTCGTGCCAAATGACCATGACCTGCGACTCAGGATCATGTACGAGTATCATGATGCCCCGACTGCGGGACATCTCGGACGTGAGAAGACTTACGTCCTCCTCACGCGCGACTTCTACTGGCACCACCAGTATAAGTGGGTGCGCAAGTACGTTCGTGCTTGCGAGGTATGCCAACGCGTAAAGCCTGAGCCGTTCGCGCAGGCTCCATTACAATCACTACCGACTCCGTCGGAGTGTTGGAAGTCCATGTCTTTGGACTTCATCTTTGGTCTTCCCCCGGATAGCGGAGGGAACACCGGTATTGTGGTCTTTGTAGACCGCTTCAGCAAGATGGTACATCTTGCTGCGGTGCCAGCAGAGGTGACCGCGAAGCAGACGGCCCGTCTGCTCGTCGACATGGTGTTCAAACACCATGGCATGCCGTCCGACATCGTGTCGGACAGAGACCCACGCTTCACAGCGCACCTGTGGCAAGAAGTGTTTACACTTCTTGGGAGCCAGCTTTCCATGTCGACTGCGGACCATCCGCAGACGGACGGTCAAACCGAGCGCGTGAATCGCGTGCTCGTCGATATGTTGAAGAGCTACGCTCACTCGTTCCAATACTGGAGCGAGTGTTTATCGATGGCAGAGTTTGCCATCAATAACTCAGTGCATGCCTCGACCGGGCATACACCGTTCTACGTGAATGCCATGCGGCATCCACGCCTACCGAGTTTACCGGGTAGGATGGCTCCCACTTTAAGTGGGGAGGATCTACGACTGCAATACAGCAGCCGCAGAAACCGCTGATACTTGCACAGTGTCAGCTGCAACAATGGACAACCACATGAGTCTGCGCAGGGCGCAGACTCCCAACAACAGGCCAACGACCACGGGTCTGCGCATAGCGCAGACACCGCAAGAACCACGCAGAGGCCGGGCCTCGAGCGGAGAGCGAGCTGAATGACTTCAGCTCGGATGCAATCAGTTTCATCACTAAAGACAAGCCGTAATTCGGTTTGTCCAAGACACAATAGCAGCTTCTGTTGATCAACAGAAGCTGAACGCAACAATGCGGGCAGAGGCAACACAAATGAATTTAAAATTGGTTCATTAGTTTTGTTAGCTACACAAAACCTGCCTAAACATGCGATTTCGGATTTCGGAGCAAGCAAGCTTGCTCCGCGCTTCATCGGGCCGTTCACTGTGTTGGCACGGCACGGCAACGCATACACCGTCTAGCATGCGCCTCCATCCGACCTATTACGTCGGACGGCTGAAGCCATACCTGCAGCACGAGCCATCTAGCTCGGCTGACCCGAAGCCTCGGCAGGAGCCGAGGCAGAAGCGGAGGACTTGGCCTCGGCGACGAGCAGCCTCCTCCAGCGCGCGGACGCGCTGGAGCAACCCTCATCTGGGTCCCCAACTCGACCTGGATATTCGAGGCGGTCTGCGAGACCGCCGCGACTTGGGCCTTCTGGTTCGCCAGCTCCTGTTTCAGGGCGGCGAACTCAGCGCCTGCAAACGCTCCACGGCGGTCACCCGGTCGTGGAGAGGGCGCATACTGATCAGCCCGGGGCTGATCATACCCGGGCGTGTTCCCACCCCGCCACCGCCGATCCGTGACGCCCGCGGCTCAACCCGCTGGATTGTTGAGCGGATTGTTGACCATAGTATCCCGAAACGAACCCTCAAGGGCTCGTTTTCGTATTCGTTGGAGAGGATTTCCTCCCCATCGAGATACATAGAGCCGCGGAACGTCTTGCTGAGGACGTTCCGGAAATGGTGAGGGCGTACGAGGAGCAGTACGCTGGCACAGCAGTAATACGAGCGCTGCGATCATCGCTAGCGCCCGAACCCTCATGCTAAGAATTTACCACGGGCGCTTTGAGACTCTCGGGCACACGGAACGACGTGTACCCGTTCAGGTCGCGGTCGCTCAAGCGGACCGCGCCTGAAAGCACTTCGTGCACTGAAAGACCTCGGGCACAGCGCACGGCACATTTGCCTCCTCAGCAGCAACATGAAGTTGCTCCAGCTTTCCACGCTTCGGTATGTCTCGAAGCGATCCACACGCTTGCTTAATCCGATCACGGTAGCACTCGGCCTCTTGTTGAAGTTATCAACAAAGGCGTTCCAACTTTGACAAGTGCCTGCCACTCGGGCACTTTGCTGCGAGAAGAGGTCTTCTTGCTTTGAAACCATCGGAACTCATGAAAGAGTCCGATGTAGTAATCGCGCCTTTGATGCGGAAACGCATCAAAGTGCAGCTCGGCAGCCACAGCGTCATCTTTGATGGCGCTGCATGCAACGGCACCTCATTCGAGGTACCGAGTTCCCATACCGGTCCGCAATCTCGGATGCGGACGGCATCCACGGATCGCGCGCTGCAGGCGCAGCGCGGAAACGAGCTTTGACATCACGCGCTGCAGCAGCAGCGCGCGGAGTACTGAGAGCCTCAGCGGAAGCGAGTGGGGTATCGCTCTCAGTACGCGAACGCTTCGAACTCGAAGCGTCCGATTCGTCCCCTTCACGCGGGCGAATGTTCTTGGCATGAGGGTCGAGCGATTCGCTCGACACTGAGTCTTTACGCTTTGAGGGCGAGGCCTCCTCGCCCTCCATATCTTCATCGTCGTCGTCGAAGTCGACGACGTCGCTACTTCCGCCTTCTGGCGTTCGAGTAGACGTCGATGGAGATGACTCCCCACCGACAGGAGCTTCTTCTGAGGCGCGCTCATCGTTGAATGAGCGCAGTTTCTTCTCCAAACGCGGAGAATTGACGAATGGTCAATTCCAAAGATTGACGTGCGGGGACGCCGCGCGTCTAACCCATGGGGGGGATGGTGTAACGGAGTTACACGCACAAGTGGCTGCAAGCCACTTGTGAATTTAACAGATAGGTTATCTGTTAAAAGTCTTGGATACTTCCCTCACATTGGTGTAAGACACACCAATGGATACATTGAAGTGGACCACCACGGTGGTGGTCCACACATACCAAAGATCCTATTGGTAGAAAGCAGCATCTTTCTACCAATCAGAGACATGCATATTAGCGGGGCTCTGACAGCCAGCCGCTGCCAACCCTTTCATAGATGATAAACAGTTTTAGCAGATTTTAGAGGAAGATCAATTTACAAACAATACAGTTCTCATTTTACCTAATCTAAGTCACTTGGAATCCTTTTCTTACTTAACTTATATTTGTGTATTCAAATATAATTAACCTAAGTAGTTACTAAGTACTTACGCTTCCTCATACACGTCGCGCAACGTGTAAGCAAAAGTAGTGAGTCAAGTTAGACCCACTACACGGCCTCTGCGTAGTTCTTTGCGGTGTCTGCGCTATGCGCAGACCCGTGGTCGTTGGCCTTGTTGTTGGGGAGTCTGCGCCCTGCGCAGACTCATGTGGTTTGTCCATTGTTGCAGCTGACACTGTGCAAGTGTCAGCGGTTTTCTGCGGCTGCTGTATTGCAGTCGTAGATCCTCCCCCACTTAAAGTGGGAGCATTCTCGTAGAATGGTGTATGCCCGGTCGAGGCATGCACTGAGTTATTGATGGCAAACTCTGCCATCGATAAACACTCGCTCCAGTATTGGAACGAGTGAGCGTAGCTCTTCAACATATCGACGAGCACGCGATTCACGCGCTCGGTTTGACCGTCCGTCTGCGGATGGTCCGCAGTCGACATGGAAAGCTGGCTCCCAAGAAGTGTAAACACTTCTTGCCACAGGTGCGCTGTGAAGCGCGGGTCTTTGTCCGACACGATGTCGGACGGCATGCCATGGTGTTTGAACACCATGTCGACGAGCAGACGGGCCGTCTGCTTCGCGGTCACATCTGCTGGCACCGCAGCAAGATGTACCATCTTGCTGAAGCGGTCTACAAGACCACAACACCGGTGTTCCCTCCGCTATCCGGGGAAGACCAAAGATGAGATCCAAAGACATGGACTTCCAACACTCCGACGAGTCGGTAGTGATTACAGTGGAGCCTGCGCGAATGGCGCAGGCTTTACGCGCTGGCATACCTCGCAAGCACGGATGTACTTGCGCACCCTTATACTGGTGGTGCCGGTAGAAGTCGCGCGTGAAGGACGTATGTCTTCTCACGTCCGAGATCCCGCAGTCGGGGAATCATGATACTCGTACATGATCCTGGTCGCAGGTCATGGTCATTTGGCACGACAACGCGATCCGCGTTGTCGTCGACTTCGGTAATAAAGCAGTAGTCCGTCGTGCACACGAAAGCGGTGTGCACGCGCTCGAAGGTGCTTGGGCAGCTTCTGACGGGACTTGTCAGAAGGCGCTGTGCCATAGGCCAGCAAGAGCTTCGCGTCCGCGTCGTGCGCATACGCCGCCTTCACGTCGTCCAACAGAGATGATGTGGGTTTGCTCGATCGCATGGCGTCAATGGCATTGACGTCGACAGCTTCTGCATAGTCCGGCCGACGTGATAACGCGTCGGCCACTACATTCAATCTTCCGGGTTTGTTTTCGACCCGGAAGTTATACTCCGCAAAGAATGAGAGCCATCTCGCCATTCTTTGTGATATGTGTGGCGACTTCACTGCGGTGCGCAGTGATGCATGGTCGGTGTAGACCACAAATGGTCTACTTCCAAGCAAATACACTCGGAACTTCGCGAGTGCGTATTTCATCCTTGTCATGCACCGGATAGTTGCGCTCAGCTGGCTTCAGCTGACGCGATTGGTAGTAGACGACACGATCACGGCCCTCGTGATCGTGCTGCATCAACGCGCATCCGATCGCGAAATCGGATGCGTCACACACTACGTGAAATGGGCGATCTTGGTCAGCCACTGCCAAGATCGGCGCCTCATCAAGCCTTGACTGCATCGAATGCCTTTGGCAATCGGTTGTCTAATTCCACACAGCTTCCTTCTTAGAGCTGTGACGGCCGATCTTGCCCGCATAATCCTCCACGTACTTGCACAAGTACGTGGCCAAATAAGGAACTGCCTCAGTTCCTTGACACTGAAGGCGTTGGCCATTCATTGATCACTCTGACCTTTTCGGGTCAGGGCGAACCATTCTTCCCTACGAGACACCCGGGACGGGTATCTCGCTCGCCCCGAAGATACACTTCTTCAGGTTCGCGTAGAGCTTATGCTTTCGCATAAGCTCAAGTAGCTTCCGGAGATGCACCCTGTGCATCTCTACGTCGTCTTCCGTCCACAGCCCGGCTGTGGATGAACGTATCATCGAAATAGCTCGGTGCGAAGTCGCGCACCGAGCGCAACAAGTGCGTCACGCACCTGTTGAAAGTCGCAGGGGCGTTCTTAAGCCCCTGTGGCATCACTAGCCACTCCCAGAGCATGCCGCTTGGCGTGCTCACTGCCGTGAGAGGGTATCGCTCTCACGCATTAGGACTGATAAAACCCATCTCGCAAGTCGAGCACTGTAAACGGTGCTCCGGCCATCGAATCGATGATATCATCTTTTCGCGGTATCGGCGTCTGCGCCGGTACCGTCGCATCGTTCAGCTTGTTGTAGGCATGAACGATGCGCCATCCTCCCTGTGGCTTTTGACACAGAACGTCGGAGCACTGTGCGGGGACTTTGATTCCCGCACTTGTCCTGCTTTGCGACGACTTTCAAAGAAGTCGTCGATTGCTTTGACTTGCTCTCGCGGCAGTGGCCACTGCCGCGTGGACACAGTACTTCGTGCCCGGCACGAGATCAATCTCGTGCTGAACGCCCTTATCCTGCGGAAGCTCCGAAATGTCTTCCGGGAGTACGTCTTTGTACTCCCTCAACATTCGTAATAGGGACTCGACTTCAGCGAGTCCCAACCTTATTCCTCGAAGCGCTCTCGCTTCGTCTTCGCACTGAGTGAAGACACTCTCAGTGGTACTTCCCATGAAGAGTTGTCTCAGCTCTTCGCTCTCGCTCTCCGTTCTTTCGCTGTTCGAAAGAACGCAGACTTGCTCGATGCGTCCATCGTGCAAGTCGCGCGTGAAGCGCTTCCAGCTCATGGCTGGGAGCGAAGTCAACTCCGACGCCGTCGTCGGAGGATTAGCGAGTTCCATTTCACGATACTGGAATCCAGTATCGGTGCGCGTCAAGACGCTTAGCGTCTCGACATCCGGTGTCACCGCCTCAGTCTGCTCAGCAGACTATCTTCGTGGCGTCTCGGTCCCGGACCGAGACTTGCGCAGCGTTCGTCGCTTGCGCCGTCTTCTTGTTGTGCGGGCCCGGCTCCGCACGGTGGTTCTTCTGGTCCAGGCCCGGTCATGGACGGTTGTTCGCCGGCGGACCCTGTCCGCGGGCGCGCGGTATCAATCCCGACTTGACCGCATGTTCCTTCGTGCAGCCCGGCTGCACGGAAATGTGTTCCTTCGCCGGCAGACCCTGTTTGCGGGCGCGCGATATCAAGCCCGGCTTGATCGCATGGCGCTTCGTCGTGCAGCCCGGCTGCACGACAGCATAAAACTGCGTCAGTGCGGTACGTTTGCAACCGTCCGCACTGTTTGCAGCGTCAACTCCCGGAGTTGACACGCCGTCGTCACCTCGACGCCATCCAATGGCGGAGCCCTCATGACCGAGGGTGCGTCGGCTCCGGAGCCGACGCGTCGTCGTCGATCTGACCGCTTCGAGTCAGGTATTGTCCCTTGCACGCTTGAACGTGGGTGTTGGTTCCCGGAACCAACACATCTTTTCTTCCGACGTCGGCAGCCTTGCCGACGTTGGTCTCACTGTGCGCGCCCTCGCGCACTTCCTGAGCACTCCGGGACAGCAGCATAAAGCGCTGTCTCGACTGGTGAGCCGCGCGCACCTGCTGGTGCGCGCTGCGGTAACAGGGCCATCGCTCTCTGTTCCGCTGTCGCTGGAAGCGCACGAGCGTGCGCTTCTTCCAGTCTATCACCGGATCATACCGTGCAAGCTTGCACGGCATGCCCATTACCACGTCGAACTTATCGTCCAGGTCAGGACGATAAAGTGTTCGACAAACACGGTCGTTCGTTTGTACGAGAAGCGCACGTTCACGACGCGCTTCTCGGTCTGCACGATGGCACATGTTGCCAGTCGTACCTCCAGAAGACTTCGAGGTACATTTACCTCCTCGAAGTCAAGTCTCGGCAGGCTTCGTATTCGAACAAGGTTGTTCGACGCGCCTGAATCTACCAAGGCTCGAGAGAGTCACTCGCTCTCTTCGAGTAAACTTTCAAGATGACTAGGTTCGGCCTGCCATCATGTTTATTGCAGCGAGCTGGTCTCAGTGAGGGCTGCAGTCCTCAGTGTCGCGTGCCCGATGTCGGCACGCGTGACTGCATTACCAGTAAGGCGCCCCGCGCCTACTGGATGTTCGCGTTTTTGTTGGTCCGCGGCGATGCCTAGCATCGCCACGACGGCCACCTCCAGGGCATGGGGCTGTGCACTCCGCGCAAAGTGACCGATCCTTCCGCAACGGAAGCATCGCACGTTGCCTCCTGCTGCTGGTAACCAGCAGTTGTTGCGTTCGAGACGTCCATTGGTTCCGGACCTCCCGTCCTCGCTACCGGGCGCGGTTGCGGCCTCGGTACGTTTACATGGAGTTTAGCCTGCCGCAGGCTAAATTCTTCTTGCATGGCAAGGGTGATTGCAGCTTCAAGAGTACTCGGGTACTCTCGGAAGAGATATGTCTTCACGGGCCCATCTCTAAGTCCTTTCATGAACGTGACGACCTTGGTCGCCTCGTAAATCGGGTTAGTCACGATATTTGAGACCAAGTATCGTGCGCGCTGCGCGTAAGCATGGACGTCATGCTTACCCTGCTGAAGGTCGAGGAACTCCGCCCTCGACCGGAACTCATTTTGCGGGGGCTCAAACGCTTGTCTGAGCTCCCCTTTGAAGACATCGTACACGCTGAAACACGTAGGATCAGAGAGTCGACGTCCGTACGCCCTTCATGCACGTCCGCCAAGGCAGGACATGGCAATCGCGACCTTCGTCAACAGGTCGACGATACGCCGAGCCGCTATGGCTGTGACGAGCTCGACAAGCCACCGGAGGAGAGACTCGCCCTCTCTTCTCACGTAATTGATTTCGCTCAATGATTGAGCACGCGGTGTCGTCCCTGACGACGCCGTCACTGAGGAAGCAGCATCACGCTGCTCCTTCATGATGAATCCTAGAGCACCACCATGTTGCTCCGTCGGCGATAGCGTACGCAGCATCGTAGCTATCGCCGCTTCTCCAATGACTGTTGACAGTCGTTGGAGGGCTTCCCACTCTGGGTCAGACAGGTGGGGGCAGTCGGCGCGTGCAACATGCGTTGCAAGCGTATTGGAGCTCTCCATGGGCACCTTCGTGCTCATGTGGTTCTCGGCTCCGCGTTCGTACACCTCGTACGAACGTCAAGCAGTCGGTCGTTGGACGGACTACAAAGTGCTACCAGGTGTGGTGGGTCTAACTTGACTCACTACTTTTGCTTACACGTTGCGCTACGTGTATGAGGAAGCGTAAGTACGTAGTAATCACTTAGGTTAATTATGTTTGAATACACAAATATAATTTAAATCCGATAAGACTCTAAGTGACTTAGAAGAGGTAAAATGAGAACTGTATTGTTTGTAAATTGATCTTCCTCCTAAATCTGCTAAAACTGTTTATCATCCATGAAAGGGATTGGCAGCGGTTGGCTGTCAGAGCCCCGTTAATATGCACGTCTCTAATTGGTAGAAAGATGCTGCTTTCTACTAAAAGGATCTTTGGGTAGGTGTGGACCACTCATTGTGGTGGCCCACTTCAATGTATCCATTGGTCTTATCGGATTTAAATTATATTTGTGTATTCAAATATAATTAACCTAAGTGATTACTACGTACTTACGCTTCCTCATACACGTAGCGCAACGTGTAAGCAAAAGTAGTGAGTCAAGTTAGACCCACCACACCTGGTAGCACTTTGTAGTCCGTCCAACGACCGACTGCTTGACGTTCGTACGAGGTGTACGAACGCGGAGCCGAGAACCACATGAGCACGAAGGTGCCCATGGAGAGCTCCAATACGCTTGCAACGCATGTTGCACGCGCCGACTGCCCCCACCTGTCTGACCCAGAGTGGGAAGCCCTCCAACGACTGTCAACAGTCATTGGAGAAGCGGCGATAGCTACGATGCTGCGTACGCTATCGCCGACGGAGCAACATGGTGGTGCTCTAGGATTCATCATGAAGGAGCAGCGTGATGCTGCTTCAGTGACGGCGTCGTCAGGGACGACACCGCGTGCTCAATCATTAAAATTGAGCGTGAGCAATTACGTGGGAAGAGAGGGCGAGCCTCCTCCGATGGCTTATCGAGCTCGACACAGCCATAGCGGCTCGACGCACCGTCGACCTGCTGTCGAAGGTCGCGTTCGCCATGTCCTGCCTTGGCGGACGCGCAGGAGTTGGGCGTATGGACGCCGACTCTCCGATCCTACGTGCTTCAGCACGTACGCAGTATTCAAAGGGGAGCTCAGACAAGCGTTTGAGCCCCCGCAAAACGAGTTCCGGTCGAGGGGGGGGGGGGGTCCTCGACCTTCAGCAGGGTAAGCATGACGTCCTTGCTTACGTGTAGCGTGCACGATACTTGGTCTCAAATATCGTGACCAATCTAATCGGCAAGGCGATCAAGGTCGTCGCGTCCATGAAGGGACTAAGAGATGGGCCTGTGAAGACCTATCTCTTCCGAGAGTACCCGAGTACTCTCGAAGTTGCAATCACCCTTGCCATGCAAGAAGAGTTTAGCCTGCGGCAGGCTAAACTCCATGCAATTGTACCGAGGCCGCAACCGCGCCCGGTAGCGAGGACGGGAGGTCCAGAACCAATGGACCTCTCGAACGCAACAACTGCTGGTTACCAGCAGCAGGGAGGTAACATGCGATGCTTCCGTTGCGGAAGGATCGGTCACTTTGCACGGGAGTGCACAGCTCCCATGCCCCCTGGAGGTGGCCGTCGTGGCGTTGCTAGCCATCGCCGCGGACCAACAAAAACGCGAATATCCAGTAGGCGCGGGCGCCTTACTGGTATCGCAGTCACGCGTGCCGACATCGGGCACGCGACACTGAGGACTGCAGCCCTCACTGAGACTAGCCTCGCTGCAATAAACATGATGGCAGGCCGAACCTAGTCATCTTGAGAAGTTTACTCGAAGAGAGCGAGTGACTCTTCGAGCCTTGGTAGATTCAGGCGCGTCGAACAACCTTGTTCGAATACGAAGCCTGCCGAGACTTGACTTCGAGGAGGTAAATGTACCTCGAAGTCTTCTGGAGGTACGACTGGCAACATGTGCCATCGTGCAGACTGAGAAGCGCGTCGTGAACGTGCGCTTCTCGTACAAACGACGACCGTTTGTCGAACACTTTATCGTCCTGGACCTGGACGATAAGTTCGACGTGGTAATGGGCATGCCGTGCAAGCCACGGTATGATCCGGTGATAGACTGGAAGAAGCGCACGCTCGTGCGCTTCGGCAGCGACAGCGGAACAGAGAGCGATGGCCCTGTTACCGCAGCGCACGCACCAGCAGGTGCGCGCGGCTCACCAGTCGAGACAGCGCTTAATGCTGCTGTCCCGGAGTGCCCAGGAAGTGCGCGAGGGCGCGCACAAGTGAGACCAACGTCGGCAAGGCTGCCGACGTCGGAAGAAAAAGATGTGTTGGTTCCGGGAACCAACACCCACATTCAAGTGTGCAAGGGACAATACCTGACTCGAAGAGGTCAGATCGACGACGACGCGTCGGCTCCGGGAGCCGACGCACCCTCGGTCATGAGGGGCTCTGCCATTGGATGGCGTCGAGGTGACGACGGCGTGTTAACTCCGGGAGTTGACGCTGCAAACAGTGCGGACGGTTGCAAACGTACCGCACTGACGCAATTTGCATGCTGTCGTGCAGCCGGGCTGCACGACGAAGCGCCATGAGATCAAGCCGGGCTTGATATCGCGCGCCCGCAAACAGGGTCTGCCGGCGAAGGAACACATTTCCGTGCAGCCGGGCTGCACGAAGGAACATGCGGTCAAGTCGGGATTGATACCGCGCGCCCGCGGACAGGGTCCGCCGGCGAACAACCGTCCATGACCGGGCCTGGACCAGAAGAACCACCGTGCGGAGCCGGGCTCCGCACAACAAGACGGCGGCGCATGCGACGAACGCTGCGCAAGTCTCGGTCCGGGACCGAGACGCCACGAGAATAGTCTGCTGAGCAGACTGAGGCGGTGACACCGGATGTCGAGACGCTAAGCGTCTTGACGCGCACCGATACTGGATTCCAGTATCGTGAAATGGAACTCGCTAATCCTCCGACGACGGCGTCGGAGTTGACTTCGCTCCCAGCCATGAGCTGGAAGCGCTTCACGCGCGACTTGCACGATGGACGCATCGAGAAGGTCTGTGTTCTTTCGAACAGCGAAAGAACGGAGAGCAAGAGCGAAGAGCTGAGACAACTCTTCATGGGAAGTACCACTGAGAGTGTCTTCACTCAGTGCGAAGACGAAGCGAGAGCGCTTCGAGGAATAGGTTGGGACTCGCTGAAGTCGAGTCCCTATTACGAATTATTGAGGGAGTACAAAGACGTACTCCCGGAAGAGATTTCTGCGGAGCTTCCCAGGATAAGGGCGTTCAGCACGAGATTGATCTCGTGCCGGGCACGAAGTACTGTGTCACGCGGCAGTGGCCACTGCCGCGAGAACAAGTAAAAGCGATCGACGACTTCTTTGAAAGTCGTCGCAGAGCAGGACAAGTGCGGGAGTCAAAATCCCCGCACAGTGCTCCGACGTTCTGTGTCAAAAAGCCACAGGGCGGATGGCGCATCGTTCATGCCTACAACAAGCTGAACGATGCGACGGTACCGGCGCAGACGCCGATACCGCGAAAAGATGTTATCATCGATTCGATGGCCGGGAGCACCGTTTACAGTGCTCTCGACTTGCGAGACGGATTCTATCAGATCCTAATGCGTGAGAGCGATATCCCTCTCACGGCAGTGAGCACGACATTCTTTGTGATATGTGTGGTGACTTCACTGCAGTGCGCAGTGATGCATGGTCGGTGTAGACCACAAACGGTCTACCTCCAAGCAAACCGCCTTCTGACAAGTCCCGTCAGAAGCTGCCCAAGCACCTTCGAGCGCGTGCACACTGCTTTCGAGTGCACGACGAACTACTGCTTTACAACGCAGTCGACGACAACGCGGATCGCGTTGTCGTGCCGAATGACCATGACCTGCGACGCAGGATCATGTACGAATATCATGATGCCCCGACTGCGGGATATCTCGGGCGTGAGAAGACATACGTCCTTCTCACGCGCGACTTCTACTGGCACCACCAGTATAAGTGGGTGCGCAAGTACATCCGTGCTTGCGAGGTATGCCAACGCGTAAAGCCTGCGCCATTCGCGCAGGCTCCACTGCAATCACTACCGACTCCGTCGGAGTGTTGGAAGTCCATGTCTTTGGACTTCATCTTTGGTCTTCCCCCGGATAGCGGAGGGAACACCGGTGTTGTGGTCTTTGTAGACCGCTTCAGCAAGATGGTACATCTTGCTGCGGTGCCAGCAGAGGTGACCGCGAAGCAGACGGCCCGTCTGCTCGTCGACATGGTGTTCAAACACCATGGCATGCCGTCCGACATCGTGTCGGACAGAGACCCGCGCTTCACAGCGCACCTATGGCAAGACGTGTTTACACTTCTTGGGAGCCAGCTTTCAATGTCGACTGCGGATCATCCGCAGACGGACGGCCAAACCGAGCGCGTGAATCGCGTGCTCGTCGATATGTTAAAGAGCTACGCTCACTCGTTCCAATACTGGAGCGAGTGCTTATCGATGGCAGAGTTTGCCATCAATAACTCAGTGCATGCCTCGACCGGGCATACACCGTTCTACGTGAATGCCATGCGGCACCCACGTCTACCGAGTTTACTCGGAGTGATGGCTCCCACTTTAAGTGGGGGAGGATCTACGACTGCAAAATAGCAGCCGCAGAAAACCGCTGACACTTGCACAGTGTCAGCTGCAACAACGAACAAACCACATGAGTCTCGCAGGGCGCAGACTCCTCCAACTACAAGGACAAAGACCACGGGTCTGCTCGGGGCGCAGACACCGCAAAGAACCACGCAGAGGCCGGGCCTCTAGCGGAGAACGAGCTGAATAACTTCAGCTCGGATGCAATCAATTTCATCACCAAAAGACAAGCCGTAATTCGGTTTATCCAAGACGCAATAGCAGCCTCTGTTGATCAACAGAAGTTGAACGCAGACAATGTGGGCAGCGGCAACACAAATGAATTCAAAGCTAGATCATTGGTTTTGTTAGCTACACAAAACCTGCCTAGACATGCAGTTTCGGATTTCGGAGCAAGCAAGCTTGCTCAGGGTTTTATAGGGCCGTTCACTGTGTTGGCACGGCACGGCAACGCTTACACGCTAGACATACTGTCTAGCATGCGCCTCCATCCGACCTTTTACGTCGGACAGCTGAAGCCATACCTGCAGCACGAGCCATCTAGCTCGGCTGACCCGAAGCCTCGGCAGGAGCCGAAACAGAAGCGGAAGCCTTGGCCTCGGCGACGAGCAGCCGCTCCTCCAGCGCGCGGACGCGCTGGAGCAACCCCTTCATCTGGGTCCCCAACTCGACCTGGATATTCGAGGCGGTCTGCGAGACCGCCGCGACTTGGGCCTTCTGGTTCGCCAGCTCCTGTTTCAGGGCGGCGAACTCAGCACCCTGCAGACGCTCCACGACGGTCACCCGGTCGTGGAGAGGCGCATACTGATCAGCCCGGGGCTGATCATACCCGGGGCGTGTTCCCACCCCCGCCACCGCCGATCCGTGACGCCCGCAGCTCAACCCGCTGGATTGTTGAGCGGATTGTTGACGACAACGAACCCTCAAGGGGCTTGTTTTCGTATTCGTTGGAGAGCATTTCCTCCCCATCGAGATACACGGGAGCCGCGGAACGTCTTGCTGGAGGACGTTCCGGAAATGGTGAGGGCGTACGAGGAGCAGTACGCGCTGGTGCCGCGGAAGTAATACGAGCGCTGCGATCATCGCTAGCGCCCGAACCCTCACGTGCTAAGAACTTAGCACGGAGCTCTTTGGGACTCTCGGGCACACGGAACGACGTGTACTCGTTCAGGTCGCGGTCGCTCAAGCGGACCGCGCCTAGAAAGCACTTCGTGCACTGAAAGCCCTCCGGCACAGCGCACGGCACATTTGCCTCCTCAGCAGCAACATGAAGTTGCTCCAGCTTTCCACGCTTCGAGTACGTCTCGAAGCGATCACGCGCTTGCTTAATCCGATCACGGTAAGCACTCGGCTTCTTGTTGAAATTCTCAACAAAAGCATTCCAACTTTGACAAAGTGCCTGCCACTCGGGCACTTTGCTGCGAGAAGATGTCTTCTTGCTTTGAAACCATCGGAGCTCATGAAAGAGTCCGATGTAATAATCGCGCCTTTGATGCGTCTCCGCATCAAAGTGCAGCTCGGCAGCCACGGCGTCATCTTTGATGGCGCTGCACACGTACAGCGGCACCTCATTCGGAGGTACCGCGTTCCCATACCGGTCCGTGATCTCGGACGCGGACGGCATCCACGGATCGCGCGCTGCGCCTGCAGCGCGCAGAGAGCCTTGAGCTTTGGAATCACGCGCTGCAGTTGCAGCGCGTGGAGAACTGAGAGCCCCAGCGGGAGCGAGTGGGGTATCACTCTCAGTTCGCGAACGCTCCGATTCGTCCCCTTCACCCGGGTGAATGTTTTGAGCGTGGGTGTCGAGCGACTCGCTCGACACTGAGTCTTTGCGCCTTGAGGACGAGTCCTTCTCGTCCTCCATGTCTTCATCATCGTCGTCGAAGTCGACGACGTCGCCATACTTCGCCTTCTGGCGTTCGAAGTAGTCATCAATGGAGAGATAACTCTCCACCGACTTCGGAGTCTTCTTTTCTTGAGGCGCGCTCATCGTTGAATGAGCGCGGATTTCTTCTCCAAACGCGGAGAATTGACGAATGGTCAATTCCGAAGACTGACGTGCGGAGACCCCGCGCGTCTAACCTTAAAGGGGGGATGGTGTAACGGGGTTACACGTACAAGTGGCTATAAACCACTTGTGAATTTAACAGATAGGTTATCTGTTAAAAGTTTTGGATACTTCCTCACCTTGGTGTAAGACACACCAATGGATACATTGAAGTGGGCCACCACAATGAGTGGTCCACACCTACCCAAAGATCCTTTTGGTAGAAAGCAGCATCTTTCTACCAATTAGAGACGTGCATATTAACGGGGCTCTGACAGCCAACCGCTGCCAATCCCTTTCATGGATGATAAACAGTTTTAGCAGATTTAGGAGGAAGATCAATTTACAAACAATACAGTTCTCATTTTACCTATTCTAAGTCACTTAGAGTCTTATCGGATTTAAATTATATTTGTGTATTCAAACATAATTAACCTAAGTGATTACTACGTACTTACGCTTCCTCATACACGTAACGCGACGTATAAGCTAAAGTAGTGAGTCAAGTTAGACCCACTACACATAGGGTAATAAGGGAGTACCTCCTCGAGGTACCCCATAGACGACAAACAACCGACCATTTCAATCTCACTTTCCATTTTACCAACTTCCGCTCGAGTCTCCATAAAGACTCTCAAGCATCCTCCTCCAAGACCTCGCCTCACGACTCTTCGAGTTATCCTCCGTGGATCCTCGCTCCAGTCGTCTTCTTCCTCTGCGCCGTTTCGCCAGTCTCTACACCTCCTTCGACTCGCTCAACGTGGTGACCGAACAACACCACAAGAGCCTGCTAGACCAGCGTCTCCGGCAGTGTTATAGTACGGTGCACCTGCACTATCAACGAGGGCCCCAACGCCGCAAACTCGACAAAGCTACCCACGCCCTGCACAGAGTATTCGTGACCGGATGGGGGCCGACGGCGGACATTGTTCCGACCGGGATGGAGCGGTACCTCCTCTTCTTCGATGGCGGATCGCGTGGCAACTCAGACCCGGGAGGCTGCGGGACTGTGGTGGTCCCCCTCTCTGACGTCTTGGCAGGACGCGAACTTTGCTGGGTCATCAGCATGGCCTTCGCGGTCAAAACCACCACCAACAACCTATCCGAGAACCTGGGTATGCTTCTGGGCTAGCGGGTATGCCAGCGGTTTGGATGGGTTCCACTTCACGTGGTAGGTGACAGTTATATTATCATTCGACAACAGACGACACGCACACCTCCATGAGCTAGGCATCTAGTGGGGCTCTTGTGGCAGAGCTGCCGCCTAGCGGACAAGTTGAACGTGCTGTCCTGGCAGCATAATGAGCGCAAATACAACAAAATGGCGGATTCCTTGGCCAACACAGCCACGAACTCCAAACGCAGCGTCCAACAGCGTGCTCGGTGGCAACGCGGCATGGGATGCCGTACACTCGCATGCAAACAGTGACATTGGTCACTGGCTCGACCGGAACCACGATGAAAACTCTTCGGAGTTCGCGGCCTCTGCGTCTTAACCACACGGGAGGCTCTACACAATGAGCCATATCTAGAAGGGTGGGCGGGCCGAGACGACCACCGACAAGGTCATAAGATGTCGTTAGCCGAATCGCTAAGTGACAGCAATGTACCTCACAAAAAAAAAAAAAAACCGCTTTAATCCTCTTCGTACTTAGGTGCGATCGTCTGGCAGTCATTCACCTCGCAACTGGAGAGATCTGTGACGACACCGCACAAGTATTTCTCGGGGTTCTTCGTCTTGCGCGACCCGGGCGCGGTCGAACCCGCGAACAGCTGTTCCTGGAGGACTAGCGGAGACCGCGTCCCAGCACTTGTGGTTGTGAATTGTAACGGCGAGGACCGGGACCATCCACCCACGTTCCGAGTCCACGTATGCTATGTCTGGATCGGGTTCGCCTGGGCCAGGTAGCTCCGGGTCGACCGCCTCAGGATCAGGCGATCTTGATCCGATCAACTCTCACTAGCAGTTCAACATCCTCGGTTGGTTTGGCGTCTCGAGAGTCATGCGGTCAAGGAGTGTGCCTTGGTGAGGACATGAAGTTAGGCCCTAAAGTTTAGATTTCATTTTGGTTGCAACGCGTGATGGGAGAATGTCCAGATGGTGGGGATTATTTTTTTTACTTAACGTAAAACCTTATTTAGGTTTTCTCCAAACCTCGATTTCACTTTGGTTGGGAACCCTTGAAGTAGCTTTGGAAATGATGTCGACCAGCTACTCATTTCACGACCACTCATTGTTGAATGCAATTGTTAGTTGACAAGTCGCCCCGTAAACTTTGACGCCGTCCCATAAGTCGTCCTGTACTAACGTATCGCAAATTATCACGTGATTATAAATTACGTGCTCTGTAATAAATTACGAAACCAGTAATGTGTAATGTATATAACGCAGTGCGTGCGCTGTATAATATAGCACATATTAATGATGATAGCCTGCTCAATTAGAGTGACACTGCCGCACCACGCGTAGGTTTTACGGTTCGAGAAATACTATGTGTACATTACTGTAAATGGCGGGTTGAAATTGCCAACGTTGTTCACTGAACATACCTTTTTGATGAGCAAATGAAATGAAAGTCGTACGTTTGGACTATAGAATAATACTAGTATGGCAGCATCCTCACGGCGAATCATCGCCTCGGTTGCTAAGGGGGCAATCCCACAAATATTCTCTTTCAGAATATTTTTGGCAACGCCCCCCAAATATCATACATATTCTAGTTAGAAAGTTGAACTTCATTTGCAATCGAGTCGAGAACTGTCTCCAACCCCACGAGGTAAGACATGCACGTAGGGCGAGCTGCTGTCCGTCATATTTATACTGTGCGTTGCCTTGTGTTGTTGTAGCATTGCTGCTGCGCCGCTATTCCTACAAGAGCTCATCATCGTCGCCGCTACGTGTGAGGGTCATCTCATGGCGAAGAAAAGCACCAATTTTGAGAAGCGCTCGGCGCAAGACCTCAGTTCGCTACAATGTCAGTATCCCGGGAAATGTGGCAACGAGAGAGCGCTTAAGGCGAATGGCCAGTGGCACTGGCTTTGCGCTATCCACCGCGACCACCAGAATGCAGCGTGCGCGCTACCAAAAATCAAGCAAAGCAAGGAAGGCAAGTTCCAAACGACCGAAGATTCGTGATTCTACTCATGTAGAAGAGGATCGCGGGACTATGCTCGGGGCTCCAATCTCACGCAGCGGTGATGCTGGGAACGCAGAACGACCTACACGTCTAGAACATGCACGGGATTGCAGCGCGCGTGATCACACAGACGTTGCAGCCAACGCGACAGAATCGGCGCCGTTGGATCCACCGGTTGAGGGAGGCTGCCACACGACGCCACCACCGACGAGCGCTGTACACACGCTTCCCCATGTGTCTGTTCAAGTGAATTACACGCATGCGCAAGACCTTCCGCCCATTCACATTCGCGTAGCTGCCGCATCTTCTCCATCCGTCTACATTGTAGATCAGGCAGTCCCGGTCCCCCCCCGCGCAGCCAACAGCGGTTCCAGCATCTTACATCTCCTGTGTTGCGCCTCAGGTGGAATATGGCCACACTGACGAGGATAGCGGCACTCGAGACCAGACCATTGCGACGGCAGCAACACCGAAGGAGTTCGCCCATGGCTCTCCATCTGTGTTGAGCCCTAACGTTGGCACGAGGCCGTCATCTTGTTTGCAACGCAAAAGTTCTACTGGTGAATAAAATCACGTAGATGAAGCACAGGGGCCCTCGCTGAAGGTATAGCTTTCAGTCAGGCAAGCTGTAATCCGTGATATACACGCTTGAATGTTATGGCTTCTGATTAGTTTTGCTCTAAGCATCAACTACGAATTTGTTAGTTAGTTGTTTGCTTTTAAGATGGCTGCGACTTCCCCATTACAATGACTCGATAGTTCTGTTCTGCTCTATAGCAATGGCTTTCATGTTGAGTACTGCCGGCACTGCTGACTGTGTAGTTCGAGCTACAGCGTTTGAAACACGATCTTCTTCGCGCTGAAATTCCTTTACTTTCGCAGGAGAACCGGTAAGTTTATCTAATGTTAATCGGTGAGTGAGTACGATGGAGGACCGATGTCTGACCCGTGAGAGTGCTACATAAGTGAAAGGTATGCTAGGAATCGAATTCGAGTGAAATACGACATACTTACAAGTAAGACCTTGGACTTTATGCACGGTCATTGCGTAGGCAAGCCTAAGCGGGATGCCTCTTCGTACTACACGGAGATCGCTTGATTCCTTTCCCCACGATACGTCTTTAGGATTTATTGGCACAATGTTCGGTATGTCGTCCAGCGGCGAAGGTCCTAAGTACACGTCTGTAATTTGCACGAGAACAATAGGTAATTCACTACCTCGCACAAACATAAAGTCGTACACTACGGCATTTGTACCATTACACAGTCCAGCCGACTGGGCCATGTTGTATGTGAGCGTGACGGGGGCACCAATGCAAAGTTTTAGCTTGTTAGTCACTACTCTATCACGGTCTGGGTTGGTTTGCTGTGCATCCTTCACGAGCGCGCGTACCGTCCCCGCTGGAATATCTCTTTTAATTGCCAACCTTTTCTGCTGAACAAAATGCTGTGAAGTAATGTTCACGATCGGTGATCTGGCGGAGCTAATACTCTTCTCGTTGGCGGCAGCTACGTCTACATTTTTGTACGCTACATGCTTTGCATTGTCCGTCCATGTAGGTTCATCTATCATTGCTAAACAGCGCGTGTTGAAGAGATCTATATCAGCTTGTGTAGGCACCTTCTGCCTCAATCTACGAAGAGCACTAAACCACTCTGGATCAAGTTTGCCTCTATTTTGGCTCGTTAAGGTACACACAGTCTGAATACTAAGCCAGATCTCCCTTCCGCGTCTTTGAGCCACGTTTGACATTTTAACTAGTGGTGTTGAAAGCGAGCTCGGTACTACAGGGTCTAACTGAGCTGCATCGCCTGTAAAATAAACGTCTCTACCTCCGAATAACTCATCCGAGTCACTCGGTCAGATTTCTCGCATCCGCCTATCTATCCAGTACAGCATCCCACACGAAATCATGCTGAACTCGTCAACAATGACGAGGTGCACGTCCTTGAATTGCTGCTGCATGTTTTTCAGCTTAGTCTGACCAGTTTTGGTTTCTGTCAAGGATTTATATGGTACAGAGAATACAGACTTAGAAAAAGAGGAAAACCCAAGGGCCGAACATAGTGTCTTCCCCTTGATGTTAAACGCTGCTGTCCCTTGGTGAGCAAGTAGTAGAACGCGTTTGGATGTTCGTCGCGTCGAACCATGCTCACCGACGACGTTATGCACGTCTTTCACTATGTGCCGGATCAACCAGCTCTTTCCGGACCCGCCTTCGCCATTTAATATCATCTGGAGTGGTTTGCAACTCGACTTTTCCAGCGAACATTTAAACCGTTTTCGAGACTGCTCCATTGCAAGGGCAAACGGCACCCACTGCGATTCGGCCATTGTTTCCGTACGATTTTCTCTTCTAGTTTCCTCACAGTCATTTATCGGATAGCGATAATGCGATATTTTCCTGGTATTCTCGTGAAATGCGTTTCCTAGTGTACGCTGGTCTTGTTTCTCTTTCGACCACGGCTTTAAACACACATTTATAAAATCACGAGCTTTGCTCATGACTTCCGCCGAGTAGGTATGCCTAGGTTTTACGTCAACGCCATTGAGGTTTCCCGAAGTGACTTCATCCGTTGGCTTTTCGTGAGAATGTTCATCGCCTACATATGGGTTGTCAATAAAAACGTATTCAGAAGCAGGGAAAGAAGAAATACTACATGAATCGCGGGAATTTCTGAGTAGATCTAGCTTGTGTTGCCGGGCCAGCTTAGCATTGGACTCTTGCCGAAGCTATTCATGCAAATTCGCTTCTTGTACTTCAAAAAAGCGTTTAATACACTGCTCATCAGTCTGTGGCAAGTCTTTCAATGATCTCCAGGGAACATACAGAAACACTTCCGAAAAGCAAAAATTTGCGTTCCCCGAAACCGGGTGCATCCGCGGGGACTTCTGCACCACCACCGCCTTGTTTCGGCGTGCTATCCACCCTTCCCCGTCCACCCGTTTCCAGATATCACCACTTTTTTTGTTTTTTTCACTATCTCAGGTATCGCTTCATATTCCTCAACGAATGTTGCGAAGCTCATCGACTCGAATTAAGTATCAGCTGGCCGGTTCATGTATGCTCGCTCGATGGGCTCGATTCTAATTGAATTCGAGTTAAATTGGTTCAGTGCAATGAGATCCTCTACCCCCTGCGGCTCCACGCGGTCGTATCTAAGATTATGGCGCAGGACTTTCACTTTTACGACCGACCGCGACTTACTATGCATAGGAAGCGTTCTTAGTAAGATGTAGATCGCCTCGGGAACACCAACTTCTCTCACAGACAGCGTAGAATTTGCTACGCGTTTCAGAACCGAGTGATACGACAGGTTTGGGTCACACCGCTGGATCGCTCTAGCAATTACGCGTCGAAAGCGTAGCGTATCAGGCTCTGCTTTGCTAATGTAAGCCCCCGCGTACTCTGCGGCTCCATATGAATTACCGATCAATTGTAGATCCATATTAGCACGCCAACAAGATAGTAAATGCGGTGAATAATTGTTGATCGTGGACACTTCACGTCTTAAATGTACCTTTAATGATGGGGTTCCATCCGCGCCAACATTTGTTTCAATGATCGTTTTCTCTTGCAGATTTTTAGGGAATCCAAAGCGACAATTGGAGCTCTTTTTCCTACACGATGAGTTTGCATAGCACTCATGCTGTTGTACGCGCTGTACGAGCCTGGAAAGATCACATTCCCATTCGACGGTTCCAATTGCTGGGGGTCTCAACGCCAAGATATCCACCTTACCGGTGCGATGCACGCCGCATGTAGTACACGAACAGCTATCTAATTCTTGTAGTGTTTTCGACAAAACCTATATATGTTTATCAACAAATGCGGCAAGCTCCGCTCGTCCTTCATCGGTTTCTGACAGCTTTAGCACATCTGGGGCATCTTCGATCCAGAGTAGGCAATGAACGTGGGGTGAACCACGCTGCTGAAACTCAACTCTCCAGAAATGATCAATGATCTTGCCTAGTGGTTGTGCTTTACCGCACAAAATAGTATCAAAAAACGTCTGGAAGCGCCGATTAAAATGCCTCGCACTGATGTCGGGGTTTTGATTCAAGTATTTTCTTCGCTCTTCAAAAGAAAGTTGCCTGCATTCTGCTAGTGTCAGGGCGGGGTTACATGCTCGAGCGAAGTCCTGCCAAATAGAGTCAGCGGCGCTCAAGGTTAAAAAGAAAGTAGGCCACCTTGTTGGTAGCACACGGTTCCCAATCATGGCCATTAAATCGTCGCGGGCGTTGGACCAGTACAACCCACTACCCCGTACTACCCGAAAAAATGGCTTTAACGAATCTAACACCTGGATTGCAGCATTGAGTTCTTCTTTTTCGTTAGACAAATGTCCGCAATCTCTTCTGGGACTTTGATCACGCCCACACCCTGCAGTTTCTACTGCCGCGACACGGCTGTCCGTAACACGAACTCGTCTCACCAGGCCATCGATTTGTCTTCTCTGAATCAAATTCATGCAGAAAAACTTGAAATTCCCGTGAATTACAAAACGTCTGTCATGCCACCTCATAAGGTGTGCGCAGAAGTCGGCTAAGCTGTACTCGTGCATTCTACCTTCATTATCATTAATCGGGTGATATCCTCCTTTTCCATCCGGAAACAACGTAGGGAAGCAACACAGCATTAAATGCTCCGTCCCGTATCCATCTATCGGATGTTCTTGACGTCGCAGCTCACCAATAGGAATAGCAGGATCCGATGCATTTACACCTGCCGCTCTCATCAGCTGTTCTAATTCGCTCTCTTTATTGCCCTGACTGCCTTCAAGTTCAAACGATTCAGTTAGATTGTCAAGTACGTCACTTCTTTCATCATCTCCATTTGAGCTCGCCAATTGAGATTGAGCAAACACGCTCGCGTCATCGTATTGGGTAGTGCATGTTGCACAATCTTCCGTGCTGCAGGTGGGGTCGAGCGCCGGATCCTGGAGTTCGTCCGTCACACAATCTTGTAAAGTCGGCGAATCATGCTCACTGCTAGTGACGGGATAATCACGATTCTCGCTGTTGACCTGCTGAGTGTGACCGCTTAGCTCCTGTACTTTCTCATCTGTTACAGATATCGTTGGTATGTCTTGGGTGGTGTCTACTTCTTCTAGCGCACGGAGATTTTCCTCCGAAATCGAGACGTCTTTGTAGAGATCCTTGGTGGCAATCAGCCACTTCAACGCGCTTCGCACCAATGCAGGCCGGACGCGAAAATACATTGTGGTTTCGTCCGACTTGGACACGAGAAAAACAACCCCACATTCCCTCAACGGCCTCGGTAGTTCTCTTACTCTTGCTCCAGGGTCATTCCAATAATTTATAGCATTGCCTCGAGTGAATTCTTGGCCGCCACGGTAGGGATTCACACACGTAGTGAACGAGATCCCCAATCCGACCAATCTTGCCTCCATCCGATTAAGTACAGCCAGTTCTTTAGGTACCTCACAGATTCGGAATCCACTGCTCCGACAGAACTTAGGTGTGCTTCGTGAGCGTAGTGATCGATAGCATCGATCACACAGCCAAATCGACTGCGTTGACTGCGTATACCCGCCAGACACACTCGAGACAAGACCCTCCGGTATAATTTCCACTGCTCCTTCCTCGTTGCGAAGGGGATCAAAAAACCTGGATTCAGATTCGTACAATCTTAACACGGCATTCACTGAGTTTGCGGCTCCCCGCAGCTTCCGCAGACACGAAACAGTGGGTCATCGATGCCCCCGAAAAACGCTACAACGTATACAATTGTCGCTAAGTGAGTCTTCCAGACCAGAAGTCCGTACGAAAAACACTAACCTTTTTTGTCGTCCTCGATATTTTCTTCATCGTCTGCATTCAATCGAAGCATCGACTTCTTTCTCCGCTTGTTGCGAGGAAGCTGCTGAGTATCTGCGTTCCGTTTTTTTGTTTCCTCGTGTCGCGCGAGCTGGGCTCTGGTGCGCTCTGCTTCTGCGTCATCAACAGACACCGTAGGCTTTGGTGTTGCTTTAGGGTTTGGCGTTGCTTTACGATACGGGACTGTAGATTTTGCTGTTGCCTTCAGAGCACGTTTTGCGGCTTTCGCGCGTCGTGTCAACTTGGCAGCTCTTGTCATCGTCTTCCCAAATGGTCTGGATGCTCATTCAGAGCTGAAGCGACGGATGTTGTGAGGACTCCCCCAGCATCAACAAACTCACTCTACGGCTTAAATCGGCTAGGTTTTGGGTGAGCCTCACCCGGGGTATGGTCCACTGTCGGCTTCTTCTGTTTTGTCTGTTTTGCAACTCTGCAACTATATCTGCACATCCTCACCCCTTGAATCCATTTCCGCTACAGCAGTTGTAAAGTATGGCATTCAGGCAAGTTATAGGCATCGACTTCAACTAAAATGACTTCCAGCTATCGTATAATCACATAAAGTGGTACAACTGCTAGAAAATACGAGGCACGCAAGATCTCTTCATAGAAGTAACAGCGCCCGTGGTTTTTCAGAGTCAAATCACTCTTTTGCATTCAAATCTGCTACATGAAATGAACTACCTTACAGCCTCAACACTCACTCGCGCGTAGTTAGTTCTGGATGAAAGCAACTTGCACCGTTCAATGCCCACAGCCAAATATCGTGCATGCTGCGACCCCGTGCCGTGTGTTTGTTTCTCCAGTTCACACACTGATGTGATCACCGCTCTTACTGCGCGTCAGCGGAGCACAAGCTCTCACTTCTTGCTCCTTCGTCTGCCATGTCGTAGTCAGACTCGTCATCGCCGGATTGGGTACCCATGCCCGACGAGGTTGCTGGAGACTTGGACTTCGGAGACGACGGCAAGGCCTCTCCCTGGGTCTTGCGCTTCTCGGAGGGGGGCTCCTCTTCGCAGATTTTGAAGGTATTGTCGCGCTCGTACTGCACACTGACTTTCGCAATGTTCGCATAGAACCCAACGCCGTCGACTTGGTGGAACGTGTACACCGCACCAGGGCAGAATTCCATGTTGGGCTTCCCGTATGATCCTTTCTTCGGCTTCGCGTCCCAAACCGTTACCTGAACAAGGTAGGGATTTCTCTTCAGAGGCGTCAGGTCATGCAACGCATCCACCGTCAACTCGAACATGGAGCGTTGACTGGCGTCAATCCCAGTGACGCGGGTTCCACGACCTCCAATAACACGCTCCGAAGAAAGACAGCACAGCTTGAGCGTCACGCTCACATCCACAGCCGGCTCGGTAGCCGAGATGAACTCGCGGAAATCAGCGATGCACGAAAAGAGGTTGACCTCCGCCTCTTCTCTCTGCTTCTGCGCGTCAATTTGGATAGCCTTCAGCAGCTCCATGGTTGGTCTTGCAAATGCGTCGAATGTTCAGGGGTGAGTGTGCAGCACTGCTCAAAAGCAAAAGTAAGCTGAGCGAAGATGCGAGGGACGATCGTATCCTTCTGTGGCGTCAATGGAATCCTTCGCTCGTCGGGAACCTGTGCATCATAGCGTGGTTCGTATGAACATTGGCTCAACAAATATCTTATCAGTTCCGCTCCATTCTAGCTTATACTGTTCAACAGTTACTATTTTTAGACTCGCGGCGGTGTACTTCTCCACCAGTACGTATGACATACTATATACATTACCAGGCATTCAAAAATAGATATTTTGACTGAAGACACGCTTTGAAAAAGCCTGAAACCCATAATGGATACGTAGTATAAAAGGAGAGTTTGGGTCGTTTTAGAAGTGTGGGAAGACTTTTGCTGCTCAATGCAGTATTTGCTACGCATGTCCATACTTTTACTCTATCATACTGTCACAGCCCTGCCGCGGGTACTTTCGGGTAACTCAGCAAGGTATCCTGATCGAGCTGCACTTCACTTCTTGCCTGTTTATCGGTGTATCTCTACACGGAATCATGGACTGATGATTCGATGATTCCCTAACGTGTAGCATTACTTCTTTCTCCGCAGTGTCGCAAAATTTCCTCTACTTCGCGTTCCATCCTCACGGCAGTTGCTCACAGTTCTACCGGTTGCCATATGCAATGCCGTTTGCATAACCATACTCACAGTTCTACCTGCTGCAACTATCCACCTGCAAAATTCAACGTTGTGAGGCTTCGCACGACGCGCAGCGCGTGGCGCACTGTTGAAGTAGAAAGTGGTCTACCTGCTGCAACAATCAAACAAACCACAGCACGTTTCCCCGGCTACCTCCCAACGCTCAACATTGCAGTTCGGCTCGCAGCTATGGTTAGCCAACCGAGCCATACCACCAACGTAACGTGCGTCGATGACCTCCTTGTCTGTCACAACCATGCCGTACGTGTTTTGCGAACGCCGCGCTTCCTGTATGCCATTAGTTCAAAATTAGTAGTTACCCTCGCATCGGCTCTCGATACGCGTACCGCTCGCTCTCGATTTGCATACATTTCCCGACTCAAAACCTCACCGACGTACTGCGTGACGAGGTCGTCCTTTGCGATTGCCACATCTGTGACGAGAGAGATCCCTTTTCCTTCGATAGATTTGAGACCCATTGCTGCGTGGTCACCTCGTTGCATCGGCTGATTTCCGCACGTTATTGTCGAAAAGCAATGACCAGCAACGCATTCAAACTTGGCCTTAGAAGCTTTGTCAGCATAGTGTATACATATACATCCGAGCATTATTCACACGAAAATACCGCTCGATTTTCGCTGCCAGGGCCGCAGGTTTCTCTCCAGTCGGTACGGGCGGCACAGTGGCAGTACGGGATTTCCTGTCGCGGAAATTAGTACCGTTAGCTTTGCAATCATCACAATTGCGTTTTCCCTTCAAAACCTGAGCTTACCGGTGGTTCTTTGCGAGACCTACAAATGTAGAGGTTCTGCGAAACGACTTCATACTCGGTACATGCCCCAATTACAGAACGCTGCTGCATTATGATCGATTCGATTAGCACATCGTCATAGCTTGCAACACGGTTTTCTTAGGTGCCCCTACCGTTTGTGTTCGCGAACCCTACCAGAGAAGCTCATGCCCTTCTCTCGTCAAAAACAGATCCATCTTTAGTTGTTTCATTGAGTGCGTAGATCCAATCTCCACAACCTGCACACAAAACAAAAGTGACGTTACCTAGCCATCGGTCTAAACCAGCATTGTAGGTCCCATCCTTACGTAGTACTTGACGACTCATCACAGAATGTGCCCTCCAGTCTCCGGTACGCTTGCTTCCAGCACCATCCTCGCTGCAACCGCACAGTTTCAAGGTACCACATGTAGCTAACTCTCGTTTCTACAAACATCGACGACTTCCCACCTGAATATCAACTATACACCGATTTCTTGCCCATCAACAGCCAAATACACTCACGATAACCTACATCACCCCAGTACCAAGGTCCAGCTACAAATACATCAAAACCAGACAGCATCAGGCATCAGGTTCGCTACGGAAGTACTCTACAACTCATACCTGTCAGGAATGGTCATCCAGCGCTCCAGTAAGTGTTGGTTTCTCCTGTTGTTGCAGCAGCAGTGGCAGAAACATATCCTTTCAGTTTTTTTAATCTGCTGACATTATCCCGACCTGACGCTGTAGCACCAGGGTCTCTTAAGAGTATTCCTCCTCGCCTTCAATGCTAGAGGTGCATATTCGACACTTTCAGAGGTGGTCCCAGCTGACGAATGGAGTCCGAGTTGTCGGGCTCGTAGTGCATACTGCCTCTAGCCACGTTGTCATAGATCCCAACATATTGGACGCCACGGAGAGTATACACCGCACCGGGATAGAAGTCGACGTTAGGTATCCCATACGACACCGAATTGGCATCCCACACAGTCACCTGCGCAAGGTTTGACCCAATATTCAACGGCGTCAGGCACCCTGGTCATAAAGCGTAGGCTCTATCACGAAGGGGTCAACCATGGTAACGCGAATCCCTCGATAGTTAGGAAGCCGCTCGGAAGAGAGGCAACGCAATTTGAGCGTGACGCAGACATCCGCAGCGGGGCGAGTAGTCGTAATAAAGTCGCGAAAGTCGACAACGCGCGAGAAGTAGTTGACAACGATTTCTTCTGTCTGCTTGAGAACTTCGTTGTGTATAACATCCAGAATGTCCATGCTTGCGTAGAGCGGGTGAGCTGAAAGCACACGTGTGGCGCGTCAATCCAAATCGAAAGTGACCGGTTGAAGTGCAGGGTTCCTACCACCTCCTTTCTCCATCAACTGGAGGGACCTTAAGCCGCTGGCACCAGATACAAAAGAATATCAGGGTGCTTTGACGTGACGGTCGTCCCGTATAGTTCACCGTGACGACACCCCACACCTTAACCACGCAACGCATATGCTGCCGTTGCACGTAGGGGGCGACGGAGATGGCCACTACCTTGGCGGCCCCTCGACGCGCACGGTGGAGGGCTTCAATAATGTACTGATGCTTTTCGTGCAAATTCAGTGTTCATTTATCAGGCGGGATCAGATACACATCGTGTACCCATCCAACGTTTTTACCGACTTCTTACGAGCGCCATCGCTGTCTCATTTGATGTAATATCCACTAAATCACAGTGCCCCTCAACGCTATTCAGGGTCGACCGTGCTGAAGGGGTGGGTACACGACCTAAATCGTCACGGCTAAGTCGTAGCTAAAGCGTCGGATCAAGACGCAATCCTTCGGTGCCTGATACAAAAGGGTACTTTCTGGGTTTCTTAAAAATCGACCTCAGTTTAGTGGCAGTTAAATCATTCGCACCAGGTGGTTCTGCCGAACCACTGTTTGAAGCGTCTAACATCTGATTTTTGAAGTTCCAATAGAGAGGTAAATTTCGATCGAAATTGCTCTAGTGCGTTGAATGATAAAATGTCCGCCCTAACCCGCTTTCTAATAACGTCAGTTGTGTCCTGTAAAAAGGGTACATGAAGCTGTAAAAAAGAGTAAAAAGTCAAGAAGTTCGTTTCATTATAGGGGGGCTTTGCCCCAATAGGTGTAGAATGTCTATTTTCCTATAGTGTTCGCTCTAGAACATGGCTGCTCCACTCCACGAAAGAGATTCCTTTCAAGATGACTCCAATGTCTCACTCGGTCATTTGTTGGACACGTGAGACGACGCGCTTGGGCTTCCTGCAACTTTCCGTGTGTTTCTTCTTGACCTTTGGGTCCAAGCAACGCGCCACCTCAAACAAACAAGTGTTTGCGTACAAGACGCGATTTGACTCGTACACTGGGTCGTAATCGCGCTCGCAGAGTGTCGGGCACTTGTCTTCCGGGTCGAATTTATGGGCCTCAGTTCGCGCGCTAGTGCTCGTCACCTGTAGCAGCGCCACGACCGCCAAACCCACCAGCTTGTTCATAGTCGCTCGGTTCTTGCCCCTTCTGGCTTGACTGCCAATGATACTCTCCAGTTGTACACCATTTCTGGATCAAATCGAGGATATCCCAGTTCAAAACGAGAAATTCAAAACGAGAGGATCGTGGTAAGATGCTCTTTCTATGGTCCGAATATCATAGTATGGAGATAGAGACGATCTGAGCAATTCTCGTTTTCATCTTGAAAATTCTCAATTTGATCCAGAAATGGTGTACTGTACATGTACTCTTTTCGAACTACGGTAGGTGAAACTCGTGTAGACGTGGTGATCACTCCTCGTTTATGGGGTTAACTCGTACTGTACGTAAATCAATTGGACTGTGCACAGACAATCCTCTTTGTTGTGGTATCCCAAATAGTGATACCTTCTACTTAGTAGTGTTAAGGTGCTTATCCCGATGACCCATGGTATATAATTTCAACTCAAACTATCCTTTGACCTCCAGATTGTGGTTAGTGATACGAAACTGAGTGTTATCGCTATCAAGAGGTAATTCACTATCGGGAGAGTCCGTTTCGTGAAATATGTCCCAAAGTTCAGCAACAGTATGGGTCGCTTACTGCATCGGTTTGATTCTATTCAACGAAATGCAGAGGATATTATTACTAGTTACGGTTTGAGGTCTGGCCAAGTATAGCAGGTGAACCAGCAGTAAGCGGGGGTGAGGTCATCCCGCAGTTGTCGCTCACCCAGATCTTCTGAGCCTTTCTGTATAGTTGTATATATATATATATATATATATATATATATGTCCATTGTTATTCATCGTGTCACGGCTATAGTTTTGTGGTGGCGGCCAGCGATATTATACTAAGTACAGACGAAGAGAACAAGCTACGATTTGCTCGCGTTATGCGAGATCATCGCGTGCTCGAATTGTGGTACTGCTACCATGAGTGCTGGTTGTAATGATACAGCCCTAGATAATGATTCCTCTCGATTGTAATAACATATGCTCTCCCGAGGCTATCACTACGGAGAGGATTGTCTCGATCTCGCTCATAATCTTCCCCCGCAGTTCGCTCAGTGCCCAGTCGTAATCCGTAGACAATACGTAAATAGACGTAATCGTACATAATATGTAGATATTATGTCCCGTATAATAGAACGCTTTCCATGTTAGGCATATTCTGGTCAAAGACTGGGTCTTTTACTGGGATCGGGTATATACCCAGCGGGATACCCGGTAGATGTTGAAATACCCCTAACTGCGCGAATAAGTGGTGGTTCTCTGAGGAGACACATCTTTCTCGAGACAGCAAGCATATCGTGATTAAATCGATCTCCCAGCAAATCACGGTTTTTTCAGCGTGTAGCTGTGTGTTCTGCCGATTTACGTAGACTTTTCCATGCCCACATACAACGCAAAGTCAAAATACCAGTGTAAGCGTGTCCAGTGCTGCCTGCACACTGACGAACCCCAGTTAATGATCTCGACCGGTACGCTGGTGACTGGACAGATGCCGAGTTGTATCCTCGCATGCTAACGGGTTCATATTCGCACCAATTCAATACCATGTCTATGCATTACCACACCGAGCAAGCAGTAAGCCCCCTCATACCTCGCTCAGAACCCGCGCCTCTACGCGTTGATCTCGCTCCCGATCGAACCAGGGCATGCTCGAGTCGATGCACTTGGATAAGACCGAAGGGTAGCGAGCGTAAGCGCGTTACAGTTGGTATGGGAGTGCTCAAGTGCAGGAGTTCGTGAAAAGCGTGATATTCAAATAGTTACATTGCCTCTCTTGAGCGATTGATTTGCACACGAAAAATCATAGATTATCCCGAATTACCTAGTCTTTTGTAGGTTAATAGGTCCCTCGTGCGATTTGGCATGGTCTCGGGAGGATCTATACTTTATCACCAAAGATGCGATATTTGCCGAGGTGCCAACCAACTCCTAAATTAACATTGATAAAAAAGAAATAATATAAAAAAATATTTCAAAAAAATAAGATATATTACAAAAAATATCAAAAAATAAACGAATTAAAACACCAATAAATGCAATTTTCGGTACAATATATCGCCGCTTCTCCAATGACTTTTGACAGTCGTTGGAGGGCTTCCCACTCTGGATCAGACAGGCAGTCAGCGCGTGCAACATGCGTTGCAGGCGTGTTGGAGCTCTCCATGGGCACCTCCGTGCGGTATTATAGTACATGTTTACCGTGATGATGATTTACGTGTTCGTGTAACCCGTTATAGGTGCAGCACCTATACTCTGTATACCTAGTGGCACCAAATATGATGTGGCACACACGATCCCGTACTATGTAGGTACAATAGGGTCACGGTTGGTAGATTTGCAGGTTGCCAGTTCGGACGGCTAGCCAATCGCACGAAACCTACAGCCTCCTAGCGGTGAGCTAGTAGGTTTTGGTGTCCGCTCACTGGTTGGCATCCCGCGAGTGGCATGACCCAGGAAAGAAGGACCCGTGTGGCTACAGACCGGCTTCATAAAGCTCGGGTCCTGTATGCTGCTCTAGGAGAAACAAGAGGCTTCGTATTGCATTGTTTCTTGGACTTGCAGTGCTCGTGTTTGCTAAAAAGTCGTGCGCGCCTTCGTAGAAGCGCTCCTTAACACCTGTAGTGTATGCTTCGACGTGACGACTGTGATAGTCAAATAGATGCACACCCCTGCAGGGAGCCAACGCTTGATTGTCATGGTGCTGTGTCGTCTGGTTGATCAGGAAGTGATTCGGCTGCGACGCTTGGGTGGCTCGATACAAGTGCTAGCGGGGAGTGAGTGGTGTTGTCCTGCTCGGAACGAGTTCTGTCGCCCCCTCCGCAACAAAATCGTGTTTATTAATAACCAGTGAGATACGAAATCAGCGTGTTTATTTGGCCATGAACTGTAACCTGCAACCTGCAATCCAACCTGCACCCGCTGTCGGAGCAGGAAATGCAGCCTGCTTGTAGGTTTGACATCTCTTTTCTGATTGGTCGATTTTTCCTTCAACCTGCAAACATGCCAAGTGTGAGAACCCCTAATACCGTATTGCCAATACGGGGTATGCCTTCCGCATACGGATGTGTCCACACACACACACACACACGTCCCTCCTTCTCGGCCAGCGGGGGAAGCGCTTCGAAGATCGCTCCATGATACATCAACTGTCTGTTGTGCCCTACATCACTGTTTCCTACTTCAGAACAGAAGTACATTTCAAGCTCTTCGCGTTTGGTGGTCCTTATGCGCGTAGGGAGCTGTTGAAGTCGATTCAAGCAGTGATTTACGATGGTTATTCCTCGCAGAGGTCCGCCAATGCAGTATGATATTGAATTTTAACCACCGTCTGTCAGTAATAACTTCTGCAATTTCAAGCTAAACGATAGTAAAAATTGGCGCAATTTATATTGTATTGATACAGAAATGGTACAACTTATATCGCTTTAAAGAGGGATACAGAGTTGAGATCGCAATTTTCAAGAGAGAAAGCTCAATCTATTGGCGCTAGCTGGGAGTTGAACGTCGTCATCAACAGGTTCAGGGAACTCCAGGTGGTGCAAAACTGTCCTGATATCGTCACTATCAAGGTTAATCTCGGTTGATCATCGATAGAGGTGCTGGTAGTGTTACCGAAACGAGCAGCTCAAACGGGGAATGAGTGGGCTGATCGCACGCATACCGTGGAAATAGATATCATTCCGGCGACGCCATAGTGCGTGAACACAATGGCTGTGTGAATGCGCCATAAAATGAGGAGAATCTCACGAAGATGGCGCCATTCGTCATGGACATCGCGGTCGGACGGGAAGATCAGCAGCTTCCACACCAGGGCCATGGTTCTCATATCTTCTGCCACAACACCTGCACGGGGTCACACTCGAAGAAGCAATGCGTAGCAGTCTCTATAGCCCGGCATCCGGGGCGCACACAGTGTTGCGCCAGCGATGATACTGCACTCACTTGACTCTGGCCTCTAGACGAGGTTTATTGGCTAGACTTTCGGTATTTGTCAGTGGGGGCACTTTGTTACAAATTTATTGCCAATAATCGGGTCAATTTTGTATTGTATTGAGGTCAGTGTACCGTATTCCTTATGTGCTTACTGACATGCATCTGCATTATTTGCTACTCGTCGTCCAAACATCGATCGACAGTAATCTTCGACAAATGTAACGGTAGCTACCTAACCAAATATTGTATTATGCGCTTACCACTCGTCAATATCGTCGCCACCATCACTACTGAAGTCGTCATCATACGAAAGATCGCCTAAATCCTTGTCTTTCATGCTGAACTCCATCAAGAACGCCACAGCTGGGTCATCTAGAGACTTGTAGGCGAGTCAGCACACTGTAGCTCTAGTTGTTCATGCTCCTTACGCTATTTATACATCAACTTTCGTTTCTGTTCCCTGTGTGGCCTGTCAACTTCGGGAAGTACTTGTCCAGCGCGACGTTCACTTTGTTGTTAACGAAAAACTCAACTATCTCCAGCTTCTCACACTTCGTGTAGGATTCTCGAGCATGCTTCGGCTCTTTTCGGCCGGCGCCACTCACACGGCTGCGTCCTGGCGGCTTCCGCTTGATGCCGTCGGCTGTGCGCTGCACAAGTCAATATTGCTACTGAGAAATTTGTGGCTGGGCTGAACTGTCAGCAATCACATATGCAGTAACTGTATGATCAACTCTAGAATTTGATTGGCTACTTAGATTTGTCAGTAAAATGAATCAGTCAGCAAGCACATACGGAATACGGTAGTTCAGTAATAAAAATTATATTGAAAAAACTGATTATTTATTGTATTGCACTATTTTTTCCACCTCTGATTACCCGAGCGATTCCTCGTAAACTGTAAAAGGGAACAAGAGGAAGGGAACGGATCACAAAGATGGTGTGAATGGAATTCTAGTCACAGCGCAGTGGTAAAATGTTGTGCCTGATTGAGGTGAATAACCAGCGACATTCGCAGAGAATTTGCCGTTCATGTGAAACTTCCGCAGCAGAAAAGCTACGAACAAAAGGCAAACCAGTTATACCGTAATCAGTTGCAGAGAACCACCGAAAATTGTAGCAGACCACGAGTGACGTCAAAAGCCACGTTTATTTACGCTCACTCATTCATTACGCTCGGAAGACTCCAACACAATGCCCCACCCGGCGACACGAATCCTATCAATTCGGTTAAACGTCCCGATACTCCTAAACAACTGAACAACTGAACATATACTTAAGTACAGGAATTGACAACGGTGCAAAAGCTCCACAGTTCAATCCAAACATTCCGCTGGCTAATGCTGATTTAAAGTATTTGGAGAGGGGTTTTCTAAGCGACGATAAATGTTGCTATCTATTTGGTAATTTTGGCCACCAAGGCGTGCACGGTCTTAACAAGCACATCAGGGGCAATCGCATAAACCTCGTCAGTTTCTCCGGCACCACAGAGAAGATAGTCTTCGGACTTGATGGCGTCGTCTAAGATGATCTGCATAGCCTGCTGTTCTCGTAAACCAATAGGCCCGAGGCAACCACGCGAATATCCAAAAACTCGCACCAGAGTCTGCACAAAGCCAACAAGCCAAAGGTTAGAATGAAAGTACACTAGTGGAAATTTGTGGAATAGATGTAACGTACCTCTTGATCTGCCAACGCAATATCCTCCGGGTTTACCCCCAAAAGTGACCCTAACGCTTGCATATCGATTGACCGATTCAGCGGCAGTACCGCTACGGCGTGCGAAATGCGCCTTGGCGTGTTGAGTTGTTTTCCCTTGCGGATCAATAGAGCGATGCTCTTGACGAGCAGTCCTACGCTTTCACTTTGGCCACATCTCAGAAACCGAGCTTGGACTCCGAGAGCATCTAACGCCGCCTTGACGTGCTGTTTTCCGAGCGGTTGGGATGTCGTAGTGACTGACCACGAGTATGAAAAGCTGTAACAAGCGTCGAACCTCCTCATGTAATCCAAAATTCTATCACTTATGGAGCCGCATTCGCCTTGTGGATGCGCAAAGCTGACGTCGGCTAGTAGATGTAAGGCAAGTCGTTGAACAGCATATGCATCTTTCGCTGCATACTCCAGCTGGATGTTGGATAGAGGGCGGCTACCCCAGTCAGAGCATTGCTGCTCCTTATCCACTTGCTCTTCAAAACATGCACAATAAAGTCGTGACAGTCCCCAGTTTCTAGCAGGAACGTGCCTAAACAACGCGAGCTCTCTCAGCTCAAGTAGCAAAGGACGTTGCATGCCTTCCGCTTTTCCTTGGTCGAAGAGTGATTCCAGGTCAGGAAATGAAATCTTGATTCGCTGAATGTCGCTAGACACGCAAAAGCCGATCAGTAGAAGTCGCGTTGCACACCTCCAGATAAAGCGAAGTGGTGCAGCTGCCGCTGGACCAAGGACTTGAACGTCAATCACGTAGACGACATCTCCAACCGCAAGTTGGTATATGCTTAATCCAGTTTTGTCTTCATCAGATTGATTGCTTAGCTCCTCTCCTCGACCACGGTCGTCAGGACCCCCGTGTAAAATGGATTCGTCTTTAATCAGAAATTGCGGCCGCCACTCACAGTCAATCCCAACAAGCGCGTTCCAAGCAACCCGTTGTATATCTAATGAATCTTCAGAGTGTAACGCTGCCTCACGCTTCTTCAGGTGGTAAACAATGTTTTCGATTTCTTCGATAGAATCAATGTATATCCAGTTGAGATCATGCGAACTGTCTTTGTTCAGGGATCGGTTATTGGCATGATCAACTGAATTGCCTGGCAAATAGGATGAAATCTCATCGGTTGAATCGGTTTGTGTTGTAGGTGGCAACGCAAGTTCTGCTGTATTCTGAATTCCAGCAGTAACTTTCTGCAACCGTTTCAGAGCTTTTGTCATGTTCATCAGTGATAAATACTTGAAGAGCGTCTGCATCATATCGTTATCCTGCACAATTGTGGCCAGGCGCTCAGCATTCTGCCAGTCACACTGCGCAACAAAATCCGAGAATATGATTTTAAGTTTTTGCGCGTTCTCTGTCGCATCTAGTGCCTTGTGACCAGGAGCACGCTCGCCAATACGAAGCACACGGATCGCTTCGACCACCACAGCATTCCATCGAGGGGTACGAGCAGCAACCAGCTTATCGAGGTAACTAAATCTGATGCTCTTTCCTGTGCTTCCCCACTGCAGTAAACGGCCAGGTCTTACAGCCAAGTCAATCGCTCGTAGCACCAAATTCAGGCAATCCCACTGCTCAGGATCACTAACAACGTTGGTGAGAAGTGCCACCCAAGCCACGCATTCCGGTGATGAAGGCAAACCAGGATCATCCAAACTGGACTCACGGTTCAAGGTGTCAAATACATCCAGCAACAGGTAACCTACTCGTCGAGCAAGCTTGGACTGCACTTCATCAGTCGCTTCAAGGATTAAATAGTCAAGGCATGAACGGAGGTACGCGGATCTATCACCACACTGCAGAGTGGTGGAACCAGTGCCGTTGCCAGTGCTTCCCGCAGCGTGCTGTCTTCGCCACAGTAGCAAGTCTTTCGTCGAACGCTTCAGCTCGGCATGATTAAACTCTATGTTTTTGGCCCCTAATACTGTCATAAGTTCCCTGCTCAGGACTTCTGGTCCAACATTTGCAGGGTCGGCAAATTTATGGCGCTTCTGTTCCTCCTGTGCAGCAACCACGTCAATGTCTGGCTTGATGAAGCCTTCGTTTGCACAATTAGTACGACGAACTTCGTACTCCCGCTCTCCGATCCCAGTGGCAACGTTTCGGCGAAGAGTGCGTCTGAATCGGACCGGTTCATGGCACAATGGTGACGGATCCCAGCACTTGGGGTCAAGAATGAACCCTCTAGACAGTTCACACCAGTACTGGGCACCGCTTTCATCCATAAAAGCCAAGGTCTTCAACGAACGCACAATCTCTGCCACCAGCAATGGCATAGCTACTCCGCTAGTTTTATTCGTCTCGACTTCTGAGGGGACTTTTTGGAAATGTTCGTAAACAAACGCCATTAGCTGTTCAAGTGATAGTACTTCCACTTCTGGGATATCCAATCTATTGTCACCTTCGACATAAATCTGGCCAGATAATTTATCCTCCATGGCAACTACGGGGGATAACCAATGTAGTTTCGGCAGGATCACGAATCGACTTTCGCCGATCCCTTGGTGAGCACTTGCTTGAACTTTGGCAGGCAAATCTGTCTCCATAGCGGTTGTCCACCATCCCCGCAAATGATCAACTGCAATACTTGGGCTTACCGACGTTTTCAGTTCAAAACCATTATTTAGATTTGCGGGGTTTCGATGGAAATGCCAATCGTGAGCGATGGTCACCTCCGAGGTCGACTCAAACTGGTGCAGAGGCTGAAACAGGTATCCACGCAAGACAATGTGTGACTGTACGTTGTCACTATAATTCTCCTTCAACCACGCCCGCACACTCTCACCTCGGCGCATTGCCAGTTTCCTCTCCACCTCTTGCACTCTCCAAGCCAAATTCTCCCCAAGATGAGGTCCGACGAACTGCTCGAGCGGTACGTAACCACCCCGCTCGGTTGTCCCGTTGTCTTCACCTCCACTTTTAGTCCGCATCCCATTGCTATCGTTGTCGATCGGGTTAAGCAAAAAGAACTTGACTGATGATTCAACGTGAAAGTCCTGGTGTTTGCCTCGACCCTCGTTCATTGCTGTAAAATTGCACCGAAACAGGAACTTCAGCTGCCCTACAGTCCTGTTGGTAGACGACACGATCTGCTTCCCAATCTCCATTTTCTCCATTCCGAGGTGCGGACAGAAGCGCAGCCAGTACTCGAGCAGCGTGGAGAAGTAGACCCCCAGAGCCAGCGATCGACCGTTTGACGTCGTTTCTAGATACCCATCCCCGACCAATGTGTTGCTTCAGTTAGCCCAACTGATGTCTGTGCATATACAGTAAACGGTTCAGATTACCTCGCAAGAACGCCAACAGTGGCGTTGGATCCGACACGAGGGCGTTCAGCCAGTCAACCACAGCGTCGGATTCCAGCGCTTCCATCCCGAATTCCGGAGGCAAAACGGGGAACCGATCCCCGCTGAGCATGTGCGGGCTGGTCACAGTCCACAACAAGTCCCGCACCACCTTGGGCATGCACAGCACGCTTGGAAGACGAGAAGGCACATCGTCCGATGACATCTCGGCTTGGTCTCTGGAAGGAAAATGAATGGTTGTAACGAACGGCGATTGGTCGAAACTTGACGAACTTAGGAGCGGGTCGCAGTCAAAAAAAGAGGTCGCAGAAAGAGAATCCGCCAATACTCCCAAGTTGGGAGTATTGGCGGACCAAAAGACCAAAATACCTCTGCTACCTCTTGTTGGGAGTCCCAACAAGAGGTAGCAGAGGTCTTTTGGTCTCTTTTTCTGCTATAGACACGCGCTGGCCAGATCCATCTTACGATTTCGAGCCTGACGCTTATTGACCGCGCCTTCAGTGACAATGGTGCGCGGTTGCTCTTCTGGCGAGGGAGAAGCCTCCGAGATGATGGAGCCCGTTTGACCGAAGTCACGGTTTCCCATCCCACTCAGATCGCCAAAGTACATGATCAGCGTAGGCCAGATGCTAGGATACTCGAGCGGATGTTCCGTGCTATTGCCGGTCTGGGGCTCACTGGCCTTAATGTTGTTGAATGTGGTCTTCAACCCCTGGAACTTGTTCTTGAGCTGCGAAACTTTGCATGAGCGGCGGTTCTCCTCGTTAAAATCATCTAGAACGTGAGTCCAAGCTGCAGTCAGCTGCGCTTTGCTCTTCGAGCCCTTGAAGGCAGGGCCGTACTTGTGCCTCCGGAGAAACAACAGCGACTCCACGAGGGCATCGCTCCACTCTATGCACTCATCTGGGCTCTCCATTGTTGCCCCTTGGGCGTCTCTGCTTCTGTGAGGCTGGCCATGCTTAACTGTGAGCAAAAGTTACACTTACTCGCATGTGAATTTCTTAAGGGAAATGCGAAAATGTGCTGTGACCAGACCTCCACTTTATTAGCTATAAAAAAAACCAAAAAGAGAAGAGGTGCGACCCGCCCCTTATTGCAAACGCAAAAAAAATAACCGACTAAAAAAGGACTCAACTCGCCGGCGGCGAGTTGAATGAACCTTTTTGGTGACGCTCCAGAAGACAAACGTCCCCTTGAACTACACTTTGAAGTTAGGCTACCAGGCTTGGTGATCCGCTTCCCCCGGGAATTTCTCTCCACCCCCCTGTTCCTGGTCCGTAGAGCTCGCGAGTTGCCACTCGTGTCGCGACAGCGCCATTCGAACCGGCCGTAACGGTGCTTATTGCGGCGATAGCAGCGATAATAGCAGCGAGCTCGAGGACGTCGATTTGCGTGGTGTAGACTGGTGAAATGAAATGAAATGACATGGTGTACATTATCGCGTAGCCAATAGACTGGTTAAAAAAGCAAATGAAAAAAGAGAAGTGGCTCATGCCGACTGGGACCTCCCACTAGGACCCGAAGAGTAAACATCATTTCTTACATGTGTATTGTAGATGTCCTTTAGCACAGACGCAGCTCACGGGCGAGGGGAGTTGTAGAGCCACACATGCAAATGCTATCTCAAGGATTGTCATAATGGACGTCTACCAAAAATAGGGAAATCACCCACCATAGATTCAGCAGATATGACAGAACATATCACCAAGTATGTCAACATATCTCAAATTCTGTCCACCACAAATATCTTAACGACCAATCTCTGATCGATTCAAACGGTCTCATATTAGAAAGATATAGATTCAGTGTGCGCTACATAGGGCAGTTCGAACGGGACACTACTTGTAACGGGGTTACATGGAATAGTGACCCGGGCACTATTCAGGGATGGCTACAAAAGGTCACTCCCCTGAGTAGTAACGCAATAGGCTTGAGAGCCAACCGTATATTTTATATAGGATAAACTATAGGGAACTTCGGATTTGTATGCAGGCCAAATCGGTACTAACCTATAAATACATTCAGTCTTAGATCTACCGTACTTCTGGTCAATCAGTCCCCTTAGGCCAGGGACACATGAACTGCCGTTCACTGAGAGTTTGTATACTCTCGTAGGCACACTTCCTCTGTGCAAGGTGCTCGTGTGGCCCCGTCACACTTGGTAGCACTTGTAGTCAATCCTACACCTACGCGGGTAGATTGGACTACCTGAATCCTCTGTGGTCTCAACGAGTGAGCCAAGATGGATAGAATTGAGTTTCCTCACTTGAACGAATCGCAGTTCGAGTCAGTTCGGAAATGGCAGGCATCTTTGGAATAGATTCTCTGCGTAGCTTAGCGGTAGCGACGCCAGCTGAGCAGGTCGAGCGCATCACCACGTTCGACACCTACGAGCAAGGGCTCATTGCCCATGTTCAGGGGCTGCATGCTCCGGCAGCCGCACCGAAGCCATTGAGGCTGAAGGTTCACCCCCTTGAAGGGAAGGAGGGCGACAACCTCCACTTCTGGGTCCGAGAGGTCGAGCTCGCGATGGACGCGGCTCTCGTCTCGGACGAGCGACTCCGTGTCGCTTTTGCGCTGTCCAACCTTAGTGGTCGCGCTTAGAGTTGGGCGTATACGCGCGAGACGACCACGCCTGGATGTTTTGCATCATGGTCCCAGCTCTGTGAGCAGCTGCGGGCCACGTTCCTTCCGGCGAACTATGAGTATCGCCAGCGCTCGCGCTTCCTCGCCTGCAACCAAGGAAGGCACGAGCTGCACGAGTACATACAGGAAATGAGAGTACTCACAGCCTCGCTGGCGGGAACGCCCCTGCCCGAACACATCAAGGTGACCGTGTTCATGGACGGTCTGCGTGTTGGCCCAGCCCGCACGCAGCCTTTCCGGGTACTACGGAGGAGGAGATACAGATCGCCCTCCAGGAGGAGTATAGCCACAAACAGGCTCGTACCCCTGCCATGGTATGGCAAAGCAACCCTGTACCGGGTAGTGCGCCGAATGGTGGTTCCGGCAATGGAACCTCCAATGGGCCAGTTCCCATGGATTTGGGAATGGCCGAGCTGCACGACATTCGCTGCTTCGGCAGTGGCAAGCTAGGGCACATGAAAGTGCCTGTCCTGCGGAAGGACAAAAGAAGAGTTACTCTTCGAAGCCCGTTGGGTCTAAGGGTCGCTGGCAGAAGCTGTAACGGGGTTACACGTACAAGTGGCTGCAAGCCACTTGTGAATTTAACAGATAGGTTATCTGTTAAACGTTTTGGATACTTCCTCACATTGGTGTAAGACACACCGATGGATACATTGAAGTGGACCACCACAGTGAGTGGTCCACACATACCCAAAAGATCCTATTGGTAGAAAGCAGCATCTTTCTACCAATCAGAGACATGCATATTAGCGGGGCTCTGACAGCCAGCCGCTGCCAACCCTTTCATAGATGATAAACAGTTTTTAGCAGATTTTAGAGGAAGATCAATTTACAAACAATACGGTTCTCATTTTACCTAATCTAAGTCACTTGGATCCCTTTTGTTACTTAACTTATATTTGTGTATTCAAATATAATTAACCTAAGTAATTACTAAGTACTTACGCTTCCTCATACACGTTGCGCAACGTGTAAGCAAAAGTAGTGAGTCAAGTTAGACCCACTACACCTGGTAGCACTTTGTAGTCCGTCCAACGACCGACTGCTTGACGTTCGTACGCGGCGTACGAACGCGGAGCCGAGAACCACATGAGCACGGAGGTGCCCATGGAGAGCTCCAGCACACCTGCAACGCATGTTGCACGCGCGGACTGCCCCCACCTGTCTGACCCAGAGTGGGAGGCCCTCCAACGACTGTCAACAGTCATTGGAGAAGCGGCGATAGCTACAATGCTGCGTACGCTATCGCCGACGGAGCAACATGGTGTTGCTCTGGGGTTCATCATGAAGGAGCAGCGTGACGCTGCTTCCTCAGTGACGGCGTCGTCAGGGACGACACCGCGTGCTCAACCATTAAAGTTGAGCGTAAGCAATTACGTGGGAAGAGAGGGCGAGCCTCTCCTCCGATGGCTTGTCGAACTCGACACAGCCATAGCGGCTCGACGCATCGTCGACCCGCTGTCGAAGGTCGCGTTCGCCATGTCCTGCCTTGGCGGACGCGCAAGGAGTTGGGCGTATGGACGCCGACTCTCCGATCCTACGTGCTTCAGCACGTACGAAGTATTCAAGGAGGAGCTCAAACAAGCGTTTGAGCCCCCGCAAAACGAATTCCGGTCGAGGGCGGAGTTCCTCGACCTTCAGCAGGGTAAGCATGATGTCCATGCTTACGCGCAGCGCGCACGATATTTGGTATCAAATATCGTGACTAACCCGATTGACGAGGCGACCAAGGTCGTCACGTTCATGAAAGGACTTAGAGATGGGCCTGTGAAGACCTATCTCTTCCGAGAGTACCCGAGTACTCTCGAAGCTGCGATCACTCTTGCCATGCAAGAAGAGTTTAGCCTGCGGCAGGCTAAACTGCATGTGAACGTGCCGAAGCCGCAACCACGCCCGGTAGCGAGGACGGGAGGTCCGGAACCAATGGACCTCTCGAGCGCAACAAATGCTGGTTACCAGCAGCAGGGAGGTAACGTGCGATGCTTCCGTTGCGGAAGGATCGGTCACTTTGCACGGGAGTGCACAGCTCCCATGCCCCCTGGATGTGGCCGTCGTGGCGATGCTAGGCATCGCCGCGGACCAACAAAAAACGCGAACATCCAGTAGGCGCGGGGCGCCCTACTGGTAATGCAGTCGCGCGTGCCGACATCGGGCACGCGACACTGAGACTGCAGCCCCAGTGAGACCAGCTCTCACTGCAAGAAACAAGATGACAGGCCAAACCTAGTCATCTTGAAGGTTTACTCGAAGAGAGCGAGTGACTCTCTTCGAGCATTGGTAGACTCAGGCGCGTCGAGCAACTTTGTTCGACTACGAAGCCTGTCAAGACTTGACTTCGAGGAGGTAGATACACCTCGAAGTCTTCTGGAGGTACGACTGGCAACAGGTGCCATCGTGAAGACCGAGAAGCGCGTCGTGAACGTGCGCTTCTCGTACAAACAACGAGTGTTTGTCGAACACTTTATCGTCCTGGACCTGGACGATAAATTCGACGTAGTAATGGGCATGCCGTGGCTTGCACGGCATGATCCGGTAATAGACTGGAAGAAGCGCACGCACCAGCAGGTGCGCGCGGCTCACCAGTCGAGACAGCGCTTTATGCTGCTGTCGCGGAGTGCCCAAGAAGTGCGCGAGGGCGCGCACAAGTGAGACCCACGTCGGCAATGCTGCCGACGTCGGAAGAAAAAGATGTGTTGGTTCCGGGAACCAACACCCACGTTCAACCGTGTAAGGGACAGTCCCTGACCCGAAGCGGTCAGGTCGACAACGACGCGTCGGCTCCGGGAGCCGACGCACCCTCGGTCATGAGGGGCTCCGCCAATGATTGGCGTCGAGGTGACGAAGGCGTGTCAACTCCGGGAGTTGACGCTGCAAACAGTGCGGGCGGTTGCAAACGTACCGCACTGACGCAATTTGCATGCTGTCGTGCAGCCGGGCTGCACGACGAAGCGCTCATGCGATCAAGCCGGGCTTGATATCGCGCGCCCGCAGACAGGGTCTGCCGGCGAAGGGACACATTACCGTGCAGCCGGGCTGCACGAAGGAAAATGCGGTCAAGCCGGGCTTGATACCGCGCGCCCGCGGACAGGGTCCGCCGGCGAACGACTGTCCACGGCCGGGCCTGGACAAGAAGAACAACTGTGCGGAGCCGGGCTCCGCACAACAAGAAGACGGCGCAAGCGGAAAACGCTGCGCAAGTCTCGGTCCGGGACCGAGACGCAACAAGAGCAGTCTGCTGGGCAGACTGCGGTGGTGACGCCGAATGTCAAGACGCTAAGCGTCTTGACGCGCACCGATACTGGATTCCAGTATCGTGACATGGAACTCGCTAGTCCTCCGACGACGGCGTCGGAGTTGACTTCGCTTCCAGCCATGAGCTGGAAGCGCTTCACGCGCGACTTGCACGATGGACGCATCGAGCAAGTCTGCGTTCTTTCGGACAACGAAAGAACGGCGAGCGAGAGCGAAGAGCTGAGGCAGCTCTTCATGGGAAGTACCACTGAGAGTGAAGACACTCTCAGTGCGAAGACGAAGCGAGAGCGCTTCGAGGAACAAGGTTGGGACTCGCTGAAGTCGAGTCCCTATTACGAATTATTGAGAGAGTACAAAGATGTACTCCCGGAAGAGATTCCTGCGGAGCTTCCGCAGGATAAGGGCATTCAGCACGAGATTGATCTCGTGCCGGGCACGAAGTACTGTGTCACGCGGCAGTGGCCACTGCCGCGAGAGCAAGTGAAAGCGATCGACGACTTCTTTGAAAGTCGTCGTAAAGCAGGACAAGTGCGGGAATCAAAGTCCCCGCACAGTGCTCCGACGTTCTGTGTCAAGAAGCCACAGGGCGGATGGCGCATCGTTCATGCTTACAACAAGCTGAACGATGCGACGGTACCGGCGCAGACGCCGATACCGCGAAAAGATGTTATCATCGATTCGATGGCCGGGAGCACCGTTTACAGTGCTCTCGACTTGCGAGATGGATTTTATCAAATCCTAATGCGTGAGAGCGATATCCCTCTCACGGCAGTGAGCACGCCAAGCGGCATGCTCTGGGAATGGCTAGTAATGCCACAGGGGCTTAAGAATGCCCCTGCGACTTTCAACAGGTGCGTGACGCACTTGTTGCGCTCGGTGCGCGACTTCGCACCGAGCTACTTCGATGATGTATTCATCCACAGCCGGGCTGTGGACGGGAAAACGACGTAGAGATGCACAGGGTGCATCTCCGGAAGCTACTTGAGCTTATGCGAAAGCATAAGCTCTACGCGAACCTGAAGAAGTGTATCTTCGGGGCGAGCGAGATACCCGTCCTCGGGTGTCTCGTAGGGAAGAATGGTGTCCGCCCTGACCCAGAAAAGGTCAGAGTGATTAACGAATGGCCAACGCCATCAAGTGTCAAGGAACTGAGGCAGTTCCTTATTTGGCCACGTACTTGTGCAAGTACGTGGAGGACTATGCGGGCAAGATCCGCCCGCTGTCACAGCTTCTTAAGAAAGAAGCTGTGTGGAATTGGACACCCGATTGCCAAAAGGCATTCGATGCAGTCAAGCGGGGCTTGACTGAGGCGCCGATCTTGGCAGTGGCTGACCAAGATCGCCCATTTCACGTAGTGTGTGACGCATCCGATTTCGCGATCGGATGCGCGTTATCGCAGCACGATCACGAGGGCCGTGATCGTGTCGTCTACTACCAATCGCGTCAGCTGAAGCCAGCTGAGCGCAACTATCCGGTGCATGACAAGGAACTCCTTGCCATAAAGTATGCACTCGCAAAGTTCCGAGTGTATTTGCTTGGGAGTAGACCATTTGTGGTCTACACCGACCATGCATCACTGCGCACCGCAGTGAAGTCGCCACACATATCACAAAGAATGGCGAGATGGCTCTCATTCTTTGCGGAGTATAACTTCCGGGTCGAATACAAACCCGGAAGATTGAACGTGGTGGCCGACGCGTTATCACGTCGGCCGGACTATGCAGAAGCTGTTGACGTCAATGCCATTGACGCCATGCGATCGAGCAAACCCACATCATCCCTGTTGGATGATGTGAAGGCCGCGTACGCGCACGACGCGGACGCGAAGCTCTTGCTGGCCTATGGCACAGCGCCTTCTGACAAGTCCCGTCAGAAGCTGCCCAAGCACCTTCGAGCGCGTGCACACCGCTTTCGTGTGCACAAAGGACTGCTACTCTACAACGCAGTCGACGACAACGCGGATCGCGTTGTCGTGCCAAATGACCATGACCTGCGACTCAGGATCATGTACGAGTATCATGATGCCCCGACTGCGGGACATCTCGGACGTGAGAAGACTTACGTCCTTCTCACGCGCGACTTCTACTGGCACCACCAGTATAAGTGGGTGCGCAAGTACATCCGTGCTTGCGAGGTATGCCAACGCGTAAAGCCTGCGCCATTCGCGCAGGCTCCACTGCAATCACTACCGACTCCGTCGGAGTGTTGGAAGTCCTTGTCTTTGGACTTCATCTTTGGTCTTCCCCCGGATAGCGGAGGGAACACCGGTGTTGTGGTCTTTGTAGACCGTTTCAGCAAGATGGTACATCTTGCTGCGGTGCCAGCAGAGGTGACCGCGAAGCAGACAGCCCGTCTGCTCGTCGACATGGTGTTCAAACACCATGGCATGCCGTCCGACATCGTGTCGGACAGAGACCCGCGCTTCACAGCGCATCTGTGGCAAGAAGTGTTTACACTTCTTGGGAGCCAGCTTTCCATGTCGACTGCGGATCATCCGCAGACGGACGGTCAAACCGAGCGCGTGAATCGCGTGCTCGTCGATATGTTGAAGAGCTACGCTCACTCGTTCCAATACTGGAGCGAGTGTTTATCGATGGCAGAGTTTGCCATCAATAACTCAGTGCATGCCTCGACCGGGCATACACCGTTCTACGTGAATGCCATGCGGCATCCACGCCTCCCGAGTTTACTCGGAGTGATGGCTCCCACTTTAAGTGGGGGAGGATCTACGACTGCAATACAGCAGCCGCAGAAAACCGCTGACACTTGCACAGTGTCAGCTGCAACAATGGACAAACCACATGAGTCTGCGCAGGGCGCAGACTCCCCCAACTACAAGGACAAAGACCACGGGTCTGCTCGGGGCGCAGACACCGCAAAGAACCACGCAGAGGCCGGGCCTCTAGCGGAGAACGAGCTGAATAACTTCAGCTCGGATGCAATCAATTTCATCACCAAAAGACAAGCCGTAATTCGGTTTATCCAAGACGCAATAGCAGCCTCTGTTGATCAACAGAAGCTGAACGCAGACAATGTGGGCAGCGGCAACACAAATGAATTTAAAGTTGGTTCATTAGTTTTGTTAGCTACACAAAACCTGCCTAGACATGCAGTTTCGGATTTCGGAGCAAGCAAGCTTGCTCCGCGCTTCATCGGGCCGTTCACTGTGTTGGCACGGCACGGCAACGCATACACGCTAGACATACCGTCTAGCATGCGCCTCCATCCGACCTTTTACGTCGGACGGCTGAAGCCATACCGGCAGCACGAGCCATCTAGCTCGGCTGACCCGAAGCCTCGGTAGGAGCCGAGGCAGAAGCGGAGGACTTGGCCTCGGCGACGAGCAACCTCTCCTCCAGCGCGCGGACGCGCTGGAGCAACCCCTTCATCTGGGTCCCCAACTCGACCTGGATATTCGAGGCGGTCTGCGAGACCGCCGCGACCTGGGCCTTCTGGTTCGCCAGCTCCTGTTTTAGAGCGGCGAACTCAGCGCCCTGCAGACGCTCCACGACGGTCACCCGGTCGTGGAGAGGCGCATACTGATCAGCCCGGGGCTGATCATACCCAGGGCGTGTTCCCACCCCCGCCACCGCCGATCCGTGACGCCCGCGGCTCAACCCGCTGGATTGTTGAGCGGATTGTTGACCACAGTATCCCGAAAACGAACCCTCAAGGGGCTCGTTTTCGTATTCGTTGGAGAGGATTTCCTCCCCATCGAGATACATGGGAGCCGCGGAACGTCTTGCTGGAGGACGTTCCGGAAATGGTGAGGGCGTACGAAGAGCAGTACGCGCTGGCGCAGCGGAAGTAACACGAGCGCTGCGATCATCGCTAGCGCCCGAACCCTCACGTGCTAAGAACTTAGCACGGAGCTCTTTGAGACTCTCGGGCACACGGAACGACGTGTACCCGTTCAAGTCGCGGTCGCTCAAGCGGACCGCGCCTGGAAAGCACTTCGTGCACTGAAAGCCCTCGGGCACAGCGCACGGCACATTTGCCTCCTCAGCAGCAACGTGAAGTTGATCCAGCTTTCCACGCTTCGAGTACGTCTCGAAGCGATCACGCGCTTGCTTAATCCGATCACGGTAAGCACTCGGCCTCTTGTTGAAGTTCTCAACAAAGGCGTTCCAGCTTTGACAAAGTGCCTGCCATTCGGGCACTTTGCTGCGAGAAGAGGTCTTCTTGCTTTGAAACCATCGGAGCTCATGAAAGAGTCCGATGTAGTAATCGCGCCTTTGATGCGTTTCCGCATCAAAGTGCAGCTCGGCAGCCACAGCGTCATCTTTGATGGCGCTGCATACGTACAGCGGCACCTCATTCGGAGGTACCGAGTTCCCAAACCGGTCCGCGATCTCGGACGCGGTCGGCATCCATGGATCGCGCGCTGCAGGCGCAGCGCGCGGAGAGCCTTGAGCTTTAACATCACGCGCTGCAGCAGCAGCGCGCGGAGTACTGAGAGCCCCAGCTGAAGCGAGTGGGGTATCACTCTCAGTACGCGAACGCTTCGAACTCGAAGCGTCCGATTCGTCCCCCTTCACGCGGGCGAACGTTCTTGGCGTGAGGGTCGAGCGATTCGCTCGACACTGAGTCTTTACGCTTTGAGGGCGAGTCCTCCTCGCCCTCCATGTCTTCATCGTCGTCGTCGAAGTCGACGACGTCACCGTACTTCGCCTTCTGGCGTTCGAAGTAGTCGTCGATGGAGAGATGACTCCCCATCGACTTTGCGGACTTCTTCTGAGGCGCGCTCATCGTTGAATGAGCGCGGATTTCTTCTCCAAACGCGGAGAATTGACGAATGGTCAATTCCAAAGATTGACGTGCGGGGACCCCGCGCGTCTAACCTTAAGGGGGGGATGGTGTAACGGGGTTACACGTACAAGTGGCTGCAAGCCACTTGTGAATTTAACAGATAGGTTATCTGTTAAAAGTTTTGGATACTTCCTCACCTTGGTGTAAGACACACTAATGGATACATTGAAGTGGACCACCACAATGAGTGGTCCACACATACCCAAAGATCCTATTGGTAGAAAGCAGCATCTTTCTACCAATTAGAGACATGCATATTAGCGGGGCTCTGACAGCCAGCCGCTGCCAACCCTTTCATAGATGATAAACAGTTTTTAGCAGATTTTAGAGGAAGATCAATTTACAAACAATACGGTTCTCATTTTACCTAATCTAAGTCACTTGGATCCCTTTTGTTACTTAACTTATATTTGTGTATTCAAATATAATTAACCTAAGTAATTACTAAGTACTTACGCTTCCTCATACACGTTGCGCAACGTGTAAGCAAAAGTAGTGAGTCAAGTTAGACCCACTACAGAAGCCGCGACCCAGGGACCAGGGGAACGCAGGACACCAATAGGGGCGGGGCGCCCTACTGGGGAGTTCCTAAGTCTTCTTGAGGGGTGTGCGGGTGGCGCGCGCCATGGGGACTTAGCCCCTGAGAGTCTATGCACTCTCGAAGCGGAGAAGGGCGGCGGTGGGCTGCTCGTGGTACACGCGCGTGTACCGGGATACGATCATCCCTTGAGAATCTTGATCGATTCTGGGGCGTCAAAGAATTTTGCTCGCCGCCAAACAGTCGCGCGCAACCGCGACAGGTATGCCGATGCTCTACGTGGCAGCAAAGGCAACGGACTGGTCTCCGTAAGGCTAGCCGACGGTACGGTGGTAGGAGTACCTCGGGTCCACATCGACCTGGCTGTCAAGCTCGAAGACTTTGACAGCAAGGAGCCGTTCTTGGTCCTAGACATGGACAAGTACAACTTGATCCTTGGCATGCCGTGGTTAGAGAAACACGAGCCTTGGATCGATTGGCGCGGCAAGGCCATTGGGGCAAGCCGTCCCCCGCGCTCTGACAGAGCTTTGGGGAGTCATGTTCCCACCTCCGGCAGAAGTTGGGGCGCCCGTGAGGGCCGCCAGGGCGCAGTAGCGTCCAATATGTTAATTGGGGTCGTCGAGACTGACGGCGACCCTGAAGGTAACCGGGCCGACCAGGTTCCGGGTGTGGGGGTGCCAGACGACACCTACCAGGTGGGTAACTTAGGTCCACATGCGGGTAACAGAGTTTCGCGGGTAGCAAGTGCTGCAAGAGAAGGCGCCGTCGGCGCTGGCGTGGGTAACTTAGTTCCACGTCCGGTCACACAGACCTTAACTGATGAGGAAGCCACCACAGGCGCTTCCTGTAATGGGCCCTCCATTACATAAGTAGCTAGACATCTTTCCGATATTGCATAAGTAGGCATGGTCGGCACACGACTAGCGTGTGCTGACTCGTCATCCTCTGATGGCTGAAAGGTGAGGAAGCCAGTCCCCATCTTCAGCCAATCAGCTGTCGACCTTTGTTTGAGTGGTTCACATTAGTCCTAAGGGCTCGCGCCCCGGTCTAATAATAAATCAGAGAGTTGAATTTACATCGGACTTAATACTTAGTTCTCAGTCTTACTGAGAACAAGACGCTTCCTCAACACCTAGGTGTAAGCCAGTAACGGGCATACACCAGGCCCGTTACACCTGGTAGCACTTTGTAGTCCTTCCCATGACCAAGTTCGAGATGAGTGAGAACCAGCCCGCCGGTCTTCCAGCCATGACGCTGGAGCCCGCAGCCTTCCCCCACCTCACGTCCATCGAGTGGCAGGCGCTCCACCGCCTTGCGGCGGTGTCAGGAGAAGTGGTCGTCACGTCGCTGCTGAGCTCAGCGACCCCCGACCAGCAGCGCCAAGCTATCCAAGAGTTCATGGTCCGCGAGCTCGCCGAAGCAAAGCGGCGAGTATCAACTCCCTCGCAACCCTCACGGAATGACGCCGTGAAGATGGAGACCTCTTCCTATTCTGAGACGGGCCCAGATCGTCTTCCTCTGAACCGCTGGTTCAGAGAGATTGATATCGTAATCGCCTCGAGGTTAATCGAGGCACCGTCGGCCAAAGTGAGTTTCCTACTATCCCGCTTCTCCGGCAAGGCCAAGCAATGGGCCCTCGGCAAGCTCGTCGTCGACCAACACGCGTTCCCGACTCTGGACACACTCCAGAGTGACCTTCGTCTCGCAATTGAACCACCACAAGACGTGTCACGTGTTCGAACGACGTTCTTCGCTCTCAAGCAAGGCAAGATGTCCATGCGCGACTATGTCCAGAAGACGCGCCATCTCGCTTCTTTCATCGTCACGAATCCGATCGACATGGCGTCCCAGGTCCATGTCTTCGTATCCGGAATGCGCGAAGGGATGACGCGATACTGTCTTACGCGGGCCGAACCCGCGACACTGGAAGAAGCTTTCGCCCTCGCGTTACGCGAGGACTACGTGGTGACATCGTCGTATGCAAGGACAACCCCCACAGAGACTAGTCAGCCGGGTCCTGAACCCATGGAGATCGACGCCGTTGAGGCGTCGCAGCGTCAGCAGTGGCCGTCCTCGAGGCGAGGACGAAGCAGCCGAGACGACCGTCCGATGGTTTGCTTCCGGTGCCGGAAGCTTGGACATCGCGCGGCGGTGTGCCGCGCGCCGGCTCCCGTTATTACCTACGTGGAACATTCCACGCCCGGCGAGGCAACCCCGGCCTCACATCCAAAAAACGGTCGGGACCAGTAGGGGCGGGGTGCCCTACTGGTTGGAACGGAGGTCCGGGTCCACCGGTGGCAGACCGACCCCCTAGCCCCCCCCCCCCCCCCCCCCCCCGTGCTTCACGCACACTTCAATGCCACCACTGCCAGCGGCGACTCGAGACTGATCATCGTCAGTCTGTTTGTCGCCGGCGCCCGGCGACCTCTCCGCGCACTCCTGGATTCAGGCGCGACGAACAACTTCTTCCGCGCGTCGTGCCTGTCGGTGCTCCCCGATAGTGTTCGCGTCCGGAATGGTCCGGGCGAAGTGGTAATCAAGCTTGCTGACGGAAAGGATCGCCGCGTTGCACTGCGCGAGGTCTCGTTGCCGTACACGTTCGACGGCTTTCACAGCAACGACGATTTTCTCGTGATCGAGATGAATTATGCGTTTGACTGTATCCTGGGCATCCCATGGTTGACCCGGTACCAGCCCCAGATCGACTGGCTGGCTCGTTCATTCAAGCGTCCCCAAGACTTCGACGTGAACGAGGTATTCACACATCTCGTGGTTGCACCAAGAGATTGGCCCCACGTCACAGTCGTGGACGGGGAGTCCACTACGCGCATTGTGCACAGAGCGAGCGATGACCCTCTCTGCACGACCTGCGCAGTGCTGTTGACTGGCGAAGATGAGAAAGAACACGCGCGGGAGGGCGCGTGACACGAAGCGGCTCCAGAAAATTTGCCCAAGTCTCTGCTCAGTGACCCGGCCAGCGACAGGCCCGTAAGACATGCGACGGAAGAGCACAAGAGAAGAGCGAAGACACAAGCGAGAAAGAAGACTCAAGCAAGTCCAGACAGAGAGCCGAAGAAGATTGCTCAAGATCGTCCAGACTCCCGCCATAGTAAAGTCAAGTCAAACTCCAGACTCATTGGTCTCCGGACCCCGGACGCAGGATTCCAGACACCAGGCTCCGGACGAAGATCTTCGATGGGCGACCGGTCGCGCCCTGTCCCAGCCTGATTTGTACCCAGAAAGGCCTTCCAAGTTTCAAGTATACTCCGACCAAGATGTTAACGACCGACCAAGACGACCGACCATGATATGTTATGCACTGACCAGATTCCTGCCCTATCCATGACCTGCTCGACATGCGACGTGATTACGCCACGCCCCGACTATAGTGAAACCAAGATAAAAGAGCTGATTCCAGAGAGAACAGTGGATACAGAAGCCTAAGAAAAGATAATCAGAGAGTTCAATTTGCCAAGAAGGGCGCAGTGCTTCCCCGTCCCCAGGGACGAGGTGTGCTGTCAAGTAAGCGAGAGGAACAAGCCTCGACCGGAGGGATTAACCCTGCCGGCGGCCCTAAGCTACAAGACCTGCGCTTGGACGCGTCGTGACCGCGAATACCGCCGTGGAACTCTCCCAAAGGCTAAGACCAAGTTAGGCGGTGATCGGGCGACGCGCGCTCCGAAGTGACCTGTCCTATTTCATATTCCAGTTGTTGGTCCTCCATTCGGAGGTCCCATTTCATATTAACTGCGTTTCTAGGAGGTTGTGTGTAGTCACCCCTAGATCCGATTGATTGACTACTGTGTGATAGGATTGTATATTGTCTGACCGGAGGTTGTTCTCCTTTTTGGAGTTGAACGTTTGGAAAGTCTTCCGCCTGGAGCTAATTATCTCCTTGCGGGAGCTGGTGCGCGTGAGTGAAGGGTGCTTTCGGACTCGACCGGTGGTCCGGAAGAAACTCCAGTAGACCGGTGTACGGGCCCCCCGCTCAAGGGCCCCCCAAAGAATAAGTAGCGGCTGTATATTTGTATATTTGCATATTAACTCTCTGATTTTGAAGGTTTGGCTGGAAGGATCTGCTTGTGATCTCAACCCCAGTCGTGGAGACCTACGTTTGAAGTAACGTAAGCGCTCTACACCCAAGACCTTATCATTGTGAAGACAACTCATCAGGTGAAGTTCGTTCTATCGAAGATAAACGACACCTACAGGGATTCACAAGGTCACACGCCACCTCCGTTGGGAGCACCTAGTGCTGCTATCGGAGTCTGACCCCATTGGGAAAATCCGTAAGGAGGAGTAATTCTCCGGACGGGCGGCCCCGTGGCATCGTGCTATACACCTGGGCGGCAAAGGCGCTCACCCGCCTCGCCACAGCTGGTGCGCGTGCCCGGATTTGGTAGTCCGTGGAATTTCACCGAGTTGTTTTTATATTATATTGATTGAGATCTAGGGTGTTGACTGCTAACGATCTTCTAACCGTGGTTGATATGGCTGGAAGTGGAAGCAGGAAGAAGGAAGGGCGACGGCAGTCGGCGGAGTCTGAACCAAGCCGGCAGTCGCGCCGAGTTGCGAACTTGGGAGTCGAGCCGCATCGACCTCTGGAAGACGTCGAACGTGACGCCCGGAAGGCCAACGCGGCAAAACGCAAGGCTGCCAAGGAAGCGAAGGAAGCGTCAGCTCCAAGCGAGACGACTTCTGGACCCGCTGTTCCAGACGCGCACCAAGTGTCCAAGAACGGCGACCAAGAGACGGCTCTAGAAGATGCTGACACTTCCATGTCGGCGGACTCGAAGCTAGGTCCGGACGACGAGGACAAGTCCGCTCCGGACATGTCCGCCAAGGCGTCTGCGGGAGGCGCCGATGTGGTTGAGTCCCCGGTGGGTGGTCGAGTTTCGGACTCCCCCCAACCGGAACATGAGGTCGAGGCTTCGGACGTCGACGACGAAGTCCAATACGTTGGAACGAAGAAGCCTTTGGAAGGTCCGGCTGACGACGTCGAAGTTGTCGAAGTTGACTCCGAGCTGGACGACGAAGTGCAGCTGGTGAAGGTCGAACCGGCGGTCAAGAAGGAAGCCTACCTGTCTACGGTTCGGGAAGACCAAGTGCTCGAGGACACAGAAGTGTCTTCGCCGAAGTCCTCCGCAACGGCTTCTGCCCGAATGCCGACTCAAGTCCGACCGACACCGGTGTCTCCATCGGAAGTTCAAGTGAAGGCGTATGTGGCTGACCAAGTGCGACGATGGGAGAGGGACGTCTCCGAAAGAAGTGTTCCTCCGAACATCAAGTATGAATGGCCTCAAGCTCATTTGGATTCAACGGCTTACATGTCTGCTATCCTGACTACATCTGAGTACTTACGGAAGCGGACGTCGATGGCCGTGGAGGCGGACGCTTGGATCGCCGAGATGGAACTGACACGTCGGACGTTTGGGGTCACCCGAGACTGGACGGCTGCGACGATTCCGGTCGGACTCTTCTCCCCACGCGAGGGTGTTGCGGTCCTTCAGACGCAATTGTTCGAGTCCGGCTTCAGTTTTCTGAACTTGGTTCCTGGCTGGTTCCGGACACGAGCTAACAAGGCGCACCCGGACTTGGTCCGCCAAGTCGTCGCAGAGATGCTCCTATTGCTGTCCATCGAGATGGCCGAGCTGAAGCAGCTGATGATCAAGGCGACCGAAGTCCAAGCGCAGACGGCTCGCCCCGAACGATCGCGTCCAGACTTGACTGCACCGGAGCTTGACGCGGAGATGACCGACCACGAAGTCGAGTTGCTGGGACGCGGCTACATCCAGATGCTCAAGGTGTCTGGACTTCAGACGCCGCGAAGTCCGAGGAGCCCCGCGGTGAGTGAGCCTGGACCCAAGCGCGTCCAACGTGTGCCGGCGCTCGCACCTTCGTCGTCCATCCCGACGCCTGAGTCCCCGCAGTCTGTGTCGTCGTCTGCTTTCCGAAGTCTGGAAGGTGCTCGACCTGGCAGTGTGGCGTCCGGTCTGGATGCCTCGGTCAAGTCGGAATATCGAGCATCGTCAAGCCTCTTCGGAACGTCAGGTGGCTCGGACGAGTCGCTTGCTAGCGCCACGTCAGGATCGCGAACCTCGAGGGACAGCTCGTCCGGGTTTTCGGGACTGAGCTGGGGTCAAGACGCTGGATCGCACATGCCGGCCGTTCCGATGGCGATGACTGCCCAGACGCTTGGTGGAGTGGCTCCGGTCGAATCCGCGATGGCCATGTACGTCATCCAGGAAGCTCTCCCCCCGAACCCGGTGCGCGTGGATCAGGACGATGTCGTTATGTCGGAGTCCGAACGATCGCACGCCCGGGGACGGAGGTCGAAGTCATTCCGGCGTCGCTCCAAGCGTCGAAGTCCGTCGCCATCCGACAGTTCCAGCAGCGACGATGATAGCCGCCGCCGCAGGTCCAGCCGGCGCTCCCAGTCTGAGCGTTCGTACCGCTCGGGACGGTCACATGATTCAGCCAGTTCTGGAAGCAACCAAGTTGCCTTGAACGCCATGTTCCAGGTGCAGGAGGCGGTCGCCAGGATGGAGAGGCACCAGGACTCCGCGCTCGAGAAGCTGAACACCAAGCTGGACTTGGAAGTCGCTCGGAGGTTCGGACCGCCGGCTCGGGACCCACCTGCGAAGGAGGAGTCCACCCGGAACCCGGCCGACGACACTTGGACACGCCGCGAGGTGGAGACCAGGGAAGCCGCTCGACTGGAAGCCGCGCGTCTGGAACGTGAGCGAGCGGACGCACTCTTGGCACAGTATCGTGCCCAGACGGAGACATGTCAGGCCGAAGAAGCGCAGCGCGTGGCGGCCATGATGGAGTCCTTGCAGCGCGAGCTAGAAGACATGCGCGCGGGGCGGGCCCAGGAGCGAGAGGCGGCCAAGAATGTCCAGAAGTTTCTGACTGGACAGTTGCGCGACCTTCGTGCAACATCCGCCCAGACGCCTCCGCGACCATTCGCATTCAGACCTGATTCGGCAACTCGGGACCCTCATGTGACAACGGAAAATCCAGTGGCGACCAGTCGTCAGGTCAGGCGTCCAGAATCCAGTGGCGTAATCAGTGGTGACGTAATCAGGGGAGATGTCCTACGGACCTCGACGAACCTCGACGAATTCCTGACGGCCCAGCTTCGGGCGACTCTCAGCGCCGCCACCAAGGCCGACGCCGCGCCGACGCGCGCCAAGACCGAGAGCGCCCCCGACGCCTCCGCACGAGGACACGCCGACGCGCGCCCCGAACGAAAGGCGCAGGCGGAGGGCGTGCCACAGCGCAAGGCACAAGCTGGCTCGGCGAGACGGGGGAAGTCTGCGAGTGGCAAGTCGACAGAGCGAGGGGGAAGGGACGCCTCGTCCCGTGGAGAGAAATCGAAGAAGCCCCCCAAGCACCGTGGTGATCCGGATAGTTCCGATTCTGGCTCAAGCTCCGACGGGAGTTCTTCGGACTCCGACAGCCCCGATAGCTCGTCGTTTGAAGATGTCGCCCCGAACACGCCGACTGTTGCAGGGCCCGGAGAAACGCTATTCACGTTCCGGCCATATGTGAATGCGAACAGCCTGGAGGATTTCGATGAGAAGGCGTCGCTGGCGGTCCGGACAAGGTGGCTAGAGAGATTCCAAAGCATCGCGGCTCAGGGCGGATGGACGGACAAGGTCAAGATATACGAGATGAAGCTCAAGTTGTCCGCCGCTGTCCGGAACTGGCGCGCGAACCTTCGTCCGAAGGTGAGACGAGACTGGAAGAAGTTCCTGAAAGAGTTCCGTGAGATGTATTGCAAAGCAAAGACCTCAGACTCCGAACGCTACTACACGATGGTTCAAAGGAAGTCAGAAAGCCCACTAGAGTTTTACTATCGCCTGAACAAGGTGGCAGATAAGGCGGGTATCGATTTCGACTCGTCGTCCAAGCAGCGGGAACGTCATCTGAAGGTATTCACGAAGAAGCTCTTGGACTCACGCCTTCGATCGACGTTGCAAGGCCAACGCATCCGGAGACTACGTGACTTGGAGTACGTCCTAAAGCAGCACGAAGAGATGACCCAAGGCGACGACTACGATGCTCCTCAGGCCAAGCGAGACTTCCGGGCGGACAATGTTCCGCACGGACGGTTCCAGTCGAAGCGTGCCGGCCGCGCGTATGTGGTTCAGGACGAAGATGTGTCAGATGAAGGTGAAGATGATCGGGAAGTGCGGTTCCAAGATGCGGTGGAAGAAGTTCCTGCCACTCCGTCGACGGCAAGCTCGGCTGTTGGAGGAGCGCCAACCGGAGGTGATTCCAGGCGAGACGAAGATCGCGTGCAAGATATTTCAAGCACTGTCTTCCGGATTATGGAGAATTCAGGTTGGAGACCTCCCTTGAGCGGAGATTTCCGAACACCACCTCGGTCCCCTCGTTTCGACACTGCGAACCGCACCAAGTTCTGTGAGCGCTGCAATGATTTTGGACATTCTACGGAGAGCTGCTGGACCGACCTCAAGTGTGATCGCTGCGGCCGGAAAGGGCACCCTGCCCGCCTGTGCAGAGTTCGACCTTGCCTATTCTGCAAGAAGTTTCATGAAGACCAATGTGAAGAGTGGAAGAAGTTCCAAGCTGTGAAGACTCTCGCTCGTCAAGGGACACTGGACCTTCCGTCCGCTATCCGGAATCAACTACTGGATGGGGACGTCGACTCTGGGGAACAACAGTTAAACTAACAAGCCCGCTGGATGGGGATCCAGAACGCGTCGGGCTCAAGACTACCCCGGAATTGTGTGTCCTAGTGTATTGGACCAGAGTTGAGGAACAAGCACCAAGATAACCATCAATGCATGACTGTGATTTCAGAGGAAAACGACAAGTACCTATCCGATCAACAGCGTTTGGAGCGGTCTCGGCTGGAAGAAGGTCGTCTGGGGGATAATAATTCAGACGACCCTCCCGAATTCCGACTGGGGCCCGGACAAAGGTATGGATGGTGGAAAGAGCACAACCCTGAGGACACCAAGAAAGTGGCGATGGTGCATGGCGCTGTGAACAATTATCGAACGGATATCCTCCTGGACTCCGGAGCATCTGTTAGCATGGTGAGTTTGGACCTTGCGCGTAGGCTCAAACTCCGGCTTAAGTTTTGCAAACAGCTCCGGGTGTCTGGACTGGGTGGTGTCCCGACGATTATCACGGCTACTACCGAGGTGAAGATTACCTTAGGACCTCGCGTGGTCTACATTATGGAACTATGGGTCGCGAACATTGGCGAAGGTGTGGATGTGCTTCTCGGTATGAACTTCATGTACTCGGCTGGGGTTCGATTGTGTGCTCAGGAAGGGTTGGTCAAGCTGCCGGACGAAGAGACGGTACTGTTAGCTGGTCGGACTGCGGACCACATGGGACGTGGCCTGGACCTGGCCGTCACTCCGAAAGAGAGTCTGTACTTAGCCCCAGGTGAGGCGGCCGTCGTCCGAATTGACTACGGTCAGAGCAATCCGCAACGCGAAGTCGTTTGGGCTGGGCGAGGTGACCGCTGGGTTACGCAGATTATCTATGCTGCGAAGTCCTGGCCAGTTGCTGTGAAGGTGGTTAACATCTCGGACAAGACAGTCTGGATTGACCCTCGAACGGCGGTGGCCCGGGTTGTGGAGTTTGGATTTTCCCGACAGCCGGAAGGTTTGTCCGTCCAGGATTACGGAGGTATCGAGAATGGCAAGTGATGATTTATGAAAGTACCAACTCGAGGGAGCTCAGAGAGCGTGAGGAACGGCTCGCTCGAGCGCAGCAGAGTTCCGAACCGCCGTGTGTCCAAACTCCCGATTACACGTGGCCCACGAAGTTACTCACTCGGTCACCGGCTGATTCGGCGAAGGTGCACATGGTGCGCCTGCAGCCTAAACCTGGCGTGAAGACGGAAGGTCGTTGCCCGGATCAGACTCCTCGCCTTTCGGAAACCGAGATATCCGGAGCGTCCGAAGGAGAATACACGGTTCCTGAGGCTGCTCCAGGTGAGGTACCCGGACCAGGCGAGAATGTTGAGAATGCGAGCTCGGTGTCCGAAGTTGCGAAGGTCCAGCTGGTAACGATCGAAGATCCTGATAGGAACCCGGATGAGGACTCCGGTTCGGACTTGGACGAGTTTTATGACGCGATCAGTTTTGACGATGAGTGTCTGACCGAGTACGTTCCGGAAATCCCCGTTGGAGTCAAGCCGAATGTTGATCGGAGCCCTGAACGATCGTCTATTCCGGTCCGAAGGCTCGAAGTGGAGTACGAACGATGCATGCAGATGAGTGCGGAAGAACTGAACCTGGAACCAGCCGTGTACATCCACGAAGGTAGTGAGTTGCTGGCTCAGCTGCGCGACGAACTGGCCATGCTTCCGGAACTCCAAGAGTTGAGTCCAAGGTGTGATATCGAGAAGGCCGACGTTGGAGAACCTGGACGGACTACTTCGGCCGAAGAGGAGAAACTTCGAATGCACCTGAGGTATCACCACAAGATATTCTTGGGAGACGGGAATGTTCCCCCCGCGCCGGCTCGTGGAGTGTGGTGTGATCTAGATGTCGGTGATACTAAACCAGTTGCTCAGCGTCCGAGGTCAATCGCCCCACACTTAGCGATCAAGGTCTACGAGTTGCTGAAGAAGCTCTTGGAGACAGGGCTGATAGAACACTCCGAATCGCTGTGGGCCTCCCCGATCGTCATCGTCTTGAAGAAGAACGGTGTGGACATTCGGATGTGTATCGACTACCGAGTGGTGAATGGATTCATTCAACTGTCCAATTATCCTCTGCCTTTGATCGACGATCTATTGATTGGCTTTGAGAGTGCAATGTGGTTTATGAGTCTGGACATGGCGAGTGGATTCTGGGCCATCCGGATGGCTGAGCGTGTGCAGCTGATCTCAGCCTTCGTCTGTCCATTCGGGCACTTCCAGTGGGTTCGGATGCCGTTTGGACTCAAGAATGCTCCTCTCGTCTACCAGGCAGTGGTTAATAACTGCCTGTGGGGTTTCGTGAGACTGTCCCCGGAAGAAGAATTGGAGGTGGACCAAGATGTTCTGGACTTCCTGAGTTTGGACCCGTCCAGGAGTGACTCCGAAGGCCAAGTGTTGGCATTGACGGATACAGCGACGGTGTTCCAGAGGAACATCCCTGCTCCAGACAGCATGGGTCCGGTTTTGGGGCGGAGCTCGTACATTGATGACATCGCACATGGCGCGCCCACCTGGGACAAGCTTTGTGAGGATCTGAATGCTATTCTATTCCGCTTGCGCTACTGGAACATTTCTGTGAGTCTCCCGAAAAGTGAGTTTGGGAAGCTGTCGATTCCATACCTGTCGCACGAAATTAGTGCAGAGGGGATTCGGGCAGTTCCGAAAATCGCTAAGGGAGTTCAAGACCTGCCATTCCCGAAGACTCTGAAAGGAGTGCAGTCCTTCCTTGGAAGTCTGAACTACTATCATAAGTTTATTGAAGACTTTCCGGTAGTGGCTGCAGTCTTGTACGAGCTTTCAGACGACCAAGTGCAAGCCGGACGAGATCTCACCAGGGCCAAGGCTGCGTTCGAGATTCTCAAGAAGAAGATCGTTTCAACCCCACTGCTCCGGCATCCAGACCGGACAAAGCCGTTCGTGATCATCCCACATGCTAACCGTTGGGCTGCTTGCGCGGTCCTCGGTCAGGAATACGATGGAAAGATCCAACCGGTGCGATTTACTGGACGAGTTCTGAATGATGCTGAGCTCCGTTATCACATAGCTGAAAAGGAGGTGATTGCTGTGCTAAGAGTCCTTCAAGTCTTCCGAACACTTCTCGAGGGTTGTCACCTGGAAGTCTACACTCGGCACTCAGTCTTCAGGTGGGTACTCCAGTCGAAGTCTGCTGACGGACGCTGTGTTCCGTGGGGGGTTATGCTCTCACACTGGGACATCACCGTCCGGAAGGTCCAGAAGGATGAAGACGGTCTGGCGGCTATCATGGGAGCTGGGATCACCCCGCGTGAGCATTTGGACGAAGTCGCAGAAGCACTGATACCTGCCAAGGGACGCGTTCAGAAGCCCCAGTTCTCAGTGTGGAGATGCTCGACGATACCTATCAGGGCGTCGTCCTGAGTTTCGATGGTGCGGCCAAGACGTCGACTCGGCAAGGAAGCTGCGGGTGTATTCTCTGGCAGCTTCCCGGCTGGAAGGTGCTCGAAGCCCGAGGTTTCGTTTTGGACGACGTGACAGTCAACGATGCGGAGTATCATGGATTCCTGAAAGGAGTCCAGATGGCGCTCGACCGTCAGGTCGAAGACTTGGTGGTTGTGGGAGACTCTCGGATCGTGATTCAACAAGTCCAAGGTCTCATCAACTGTCACCAGCCGAACCTCCAGAAACACTTGGCTGAGTGTGAAGTCCAGAGGGATAAGTTCCGGACGTTGCGACTGGTCCATGTTAAGCGCGAGTATAATCAAGCTGCCGACTACCTGACGTCGAAGACGCTGGCACTCGGAGGGTCCTGGACTGTTCAGGATTCCGAAGAGCGGACACACCTGGAAAGAGTGTCGAAGATTGCGGAGAGGCTGATGAAGCCAAAGGTGGTCCATCTGGAAGGAGACCTATCTCCGCGTCCTGAGACTTCGGCCCGGATGGAAAGTGACGCAGTGGCTGCAGACTCACAATCCGCGCCGCTCTCTCGTGCGGCAAGAGTCTTCGCTGCGTTGACGAGGTCGAAGGCCAGGGACGCCGTACATCCGGATCCGGGAGTTGAGGACATTGCTCCTCCTGGTGATGGTGAACCTCAGCGACCCATGGGTCCCCTCGAGTATCAGGCCGAACGGTGGAGACGTATCAGGACGCACCAGGATCAGGATGCTTACTTGTCCGAAATCAAGTCGTTCCTGAAAGGGGATATCGACGGATTCTCGCCGAGAAGGCTCCGCAAGATTGCTAAGGTGGCGGACTTGTTTGCGTTAGATGCTCGGAATGTGTTATATCGTCTGGCCCGATCGACTCGAGACCGCCCTCGCGACTTTGAAGATGAGCCGAGACTGGTGATCCCGGAATCCCTGCGGCCAGACATGCTGCACTACGCACACGAGGATTTCCAAGGTGGCCACCAAGGCATCACCCGGACGTACGAGAGACTCCGTTCGGAATTCTACTGGCCAGGGATGTACGCTGATGTTGAGCGCTGTGTCAAGGAGTGTGTCGACTGTGCGAGTGGCAAGGGACGACCGCCCAACGAAGGACCGTCGCCCGGAAATATTGAGCCCAGACGTCCGTTCGAAGTTGTCTCGATGGACTTTGTCACTCACATGCCGGAGTCCGAACGTGGAAACACCTTTCTGTTGTTGTTCCAGGATGCGTTTTCCGGTTTCGTGATGTGCAAGCCCATGCGGTCGACTACTGCTCAAGACGTCGCAGAGGTCTACGAAGAATGTGTGTTCCGGAGGTTTGGAGCGAGCTCCATGGTCCGACATGATCAGGACCCCGCTTCATGAGTGAGGTCTTCACACGGTTCAGAGAACTTCTGGGAAGCAAGCAGCGAGCCACTCTCGCTTATCGTCCGCAAGCTAATGGTCAACAGGAGCGGTCCGGCCAGACTGTCGTTCGAAGTATCCGAGCGTACATTGCTGAGGCGGACCAAAGTGACTGGGACGACCACGCGGAGAGGCTCATGTTCGCTCTGAACACGTCGTTCGATGCCACGCGTCTGGATACACCCTTCTACCTAGTGCATGGTTGGGACGCTCAAGGGACGCTGTCTGCGATGTTGGGTCCGAAACCCTCTAGCGTTCCGGAGCGGACTGCCTATGAGTGGCGTCGGAAGCTTCAACGACAATATAGCTACGCGCAAGCATGTGCCGAGGATCTGCAGAAGAAGGCGAAACGCCAGCGTTCTGAGGTCCAGACACAAAGGTGGAGAGAGCTGTCCGCACGACTGAAGTCTGGGTTCGAGAAGGGAGATTCGGTCTGGCTACACATTCCGAAAGTCCAGCCGGGTCTCAGCCGTAAACTCGCCCACATGTGGCATGGCCCCTTCCGGATTGAAGAGATGCACGACAACTTCCGAGTCAAGCTCAAGATTGGTGACACAGGGTACCGGGTTAATCCCTGGGTGCATGTCAGTCGACTTAAGCCACGTGCCCTCTTCCCGAAGCGTCCAGTCGGAGAGGTCGAAGTGTCCGGAGACGATGATTTCGACGCGGCCTTACTTCCGGAGGACAGCTGGGAGCCAGACTCCGAGCGTGACGAGTATGAAGTGGAGAATATTCTGGACCTCAGGTGGTCTAAACGGACCCGAACGTCTAGACGCACTCGAGAGTACCTCGTTAAGTGGAAAGGGTATGACGACCCCGAATGGTTGCCCGTATCTCAACTCAGTTGTGGAGCATTGCTGTACGCGTTCAATCAAGGTGCACGCGCACGAGCCCGGTTCCAGACGATGCAGGCTGGGGACGATCACCCCAGAGCCTAGTACATGTCTGAACTGGATCGACTGCGCGGATGTGCCCCTCGACGGAATGTGCTTTGAATCGATAGATTTGCGATGTGAGTTCAGATATGATATTTTCGGAGTGTCAAGTGGAGAACGAGTGGAGAGTTTCGGAAAGACGAAGCTTGGAGTTTGAGAAGTTTGGAGTTTCAGGACTAAGGTGACAAAGGGATAAGAATGAGGAAAACGTAGAAGATGTATTCAAGAGGAATTACGCATAATGAGTGCGGACGCTACGCCTGCGACTTGGTCCGGAGATTAATCTTCGATCGAGTCACGCTGTCCGGCTGGAATCAGAGTGCGGCGAACATCTTCCGGCAGATGGGCGATGCGCTCGTCGTCCGAAGAGCAGAGTCCCCATTCCGTACGGGCCGGCTCGCGAGCATCCAGAAGCTCCATCTGTTCCTTCAGAGTGTAGCGGACATCGGTTCCCGGCTTGGTGTGGTCCCGACTCATCAGGATCCAGTAGCAGACACGCTTGGGAAACTTCCAGATGCCCGGCTCGTTCCAGATGGAAGCCGGGACGACCTTGTCAATGTGCTTCTCCTTGGTGGCAGCCCGCTTCCTGACGCTCTCATGGTTCTTGCCACGCCGGAGGCTGAGCTTCCGGACAAACTTGGAGTCGCAGTCTCGATCCAGCACGATCCAGTGGAGCGCATGCCAAAACGCCTCTGCATTGTCTTCCATGAAATCAATCCAATCTTCGATTGCCTTGATCGCACTTGTGCTGAGACTGGAACGTCGGTGGAAGAAGAACTCCGCCCGGCGCTCGCCGGACATCTTGACCCAAGGGCGTGTAGCCAGGAATTCCTTGAGCTCGTCGGGTTGACAACGGTCTTTCAAGATGTCCAGATCGTGTCGATTTGGCTCGAAATCCGGAAAACCCAGCGTCTGGAACGGTGCATGTGCGGTCGGACTACCAGGTTTCATGCGGACACCAAAATACATCCAGGACTCTTCATTCGGGCCAGCCGACTCAATCAGTCGTCGCTCTTTCGCCGTCAGTTTAGCCGGACGCTTGGCCGCGAGTGCAGTCGGGCCTCCAGAGCTGCGACGTTTCGACTTTCCAGACTTGGACTCCGCCTTGACCCCGGATCTGGACTTCTTCCTGGACGACGACTTGGATTTGGTCTCCGGCTTGAGCTTCTTGGGCGTGCCCGATTCAGCTGAGGATTGACTCAGACGTCGGCGCTTGGAGGCTCGCTTAGCAATGCTAGGAGGGATGCCATCCGGAGAGCCGTCATCATCATCGTCTGCCTCACCGTGGTCGGATACTTCGCCTGCGTCATCATCCCCGTTGCCTCCGTCATATTCGTCGTCGACACCGTCATCCGGATCTTGCTGAGGGTCGTATTCTTCGTCCTTGTCTTCAGCCTCGTCATCATCGTCGTCCTCGTCATCTTCGAGCTCGGCTGCGTCGGGATTGAGACTCGGGAGTGAGCCATCCCACTCTGGAACATCGTCGTCGACCTTGCGCAGACTGTCCAGAGCAACCGAGGCGACTGACAGGTAATGACGCGGCACATGCTTAGTCCACAGCGCAGTATCCAGACGGTGCCAGCGCATCATCGACACGAGCATGGCCACTAGGTGATACAAGGGGAACCTCGAGTGGAGACACTTGTCCTGATTGATCAAGTCCAGTGCATCCGGGAATTCCAGACCATCCTTCATCAGGAGCTGGAGATCTGGACGCAAGTCCTTCCAGACGACCGGATAGTCCGCCAAGTGCGCCCGGGCCTTCGCGCTCGACAAAGGCAGAGGCGATTCCTCTGGACGGCACCGAGAGCTCGAGTCCGGAACCCAGTCTGTTGGGAACTCCTGCGCTTGGTCCGGAGCCACCTTGCTCGACTTGGACTTTGACTTGGGAAGGGACTCCGCTTGACCCGAACGCTTGCGCTTGGACCCGGACGCCTTGGACGGTGAACCCTGCGACAAGTCGATGACAGGACCCGGCGGAGGCGGCTCACTCTCCTTGGTCTCCTCGTCCTCGTCCGCAGGCGGGTCCAGCCGGACGAAGCTTGGTGCCTGGAAACCCAGGTTGTCGTTGGCCATGACCGTAATGACAGTCTGCCACTCTGGAGGGACTGGAGTTCCAGACTCCAGATGGTCCAGGAGGTCGCGGAGCCTAGGCCAATTCATCATGACCGCCGCGTGCGCGTGGAGAAAGTTCATCACATGAGCCGTTCGGAGACGCGGTCCTTGGGACCGTGGAGCCAGGGGTGGTCGAGACGCCCGCGCGACCTTCAACTCCGCTTCCAAAGTCTTGACTTGAGCGCGCAAGCCCCGGACGTCGCTCTCACGCTCCTCCATCAGAAGTAGGAAGTCAGCACGCGCTTGAGCCATGGCCGCGTTCTTCTCTTTCTGGAGCCCCGCCACTTTGGAAACCCAGTAGTCCGCTTGGAACTGCTGCGCGCGCTTGAGCCGAAGAACTTCCTCCTGAAGTTCGACCTCCGACTTCACTGCTGCGTCCTGTCCCAGTCGACGCTTGATCATGTCGTACTTGGCTGTCACCTTCCGAAGGAGGGATACCGTTCCGAATGTGCGATAGGCCAGTTGCTTGGCGTCGAACTGAGACAGGATGCTCGCCAGCTCGCGCTTGACACGGAAGCTCTTGAGTTGGGCCGTGAGCTCGGACTCCGAAAGCGGATCCTCGCGCGGAGTCAAGATGAAGTCGCTGATGACATCGTCTTCCTCGAAGAAGTCATAGAGGTGAGCCAACTCAGCAGCCCCCAGACTCTCCATCTGGACCAATGCCTCCAGACCGCCGAAGCCATCTTGCAGGAAGGTCCTGCCGTCGTTGTGTCTCTCGGTCGCCGGAATCCCGACAACCCGGACGGTGGTGTCTGGAGCCTCCCCTGGCGCGATGTCAAACGCCGCAGGCTGACTAGGCGTGGAGCCCTGCCCGGACGAAAGCCGACCCTGCGCTTGGAGAACCTTCGCTTGCTCTGTGTCGAGCGTTTGAAGGCTCTTGAGGACCGCGGCACCTGACCCTTGTGGCTGATTCGCCGGGCTCGAGGCTCTTCTGCTGGGTGGAGGCGTGGGCGTCTGGTTCTTGGATCCGGAGGCCGGAGTCCCCCCTTTCGGGGCGGGCGGCTGCCACTCCGTCTCCTCCTCCTCCTCCTCCTCCTCTTCCTCCGCCTCGCTCTCATCGCTCGAGCTACGAGAGGCGCTCGGACGAGGTCTATTGCCTACGCCTGATGTGGCGCAGCCAGCCCCGGCCGGGGCGCTACTCGCGGCGCTCGTTGCAGGCGCGACCACCATCGTCTTGTTTGGCTGATGGGAAATCGCGATTTGGCTGCGTTTCGACGAAAGAAGTTTCCGATTGATGTTTTGCGACCCGATTGGCTGACGCGACATGGGACAAAGAAGGGAGGCCACCTCTGCGAGCTGGGCTACCTTGCCGCCCTCCGGACCACTCCGACGTTTGGACATTTTCGTCCGCCTTGCTACGCGTGGTCTCATCGCAACCTATCCGTTCGGGAGTAAATTCCTCTATGAGAGATTGGGATGAGAGGGACGGTTGACACGAAGCGGCTCCAGAAAATTTGCCCAAGTCTCTGCTCAGTGACCCGGCCAGCGACAGGCCCGTAAGACATGCGACGGAAGAGCACAAGAGAAGAGCGAAGACACAAGCGAGAAAGAAGACTCAAGCAAGTCCAGACAGAGAGCCGAAGAAGATTGCTCAAGATCGTCCAGACTCCCGCCATAGTAAAGTCAAGTCAAACTCCAGACTCATTGGTCTCCGGACCCCGGACGCAGGATTCCAGACACCAGGCTCCGGACGAAGATCTTCGATGGGCGACCGGTCGCGCCCTGTCCCAGCCTGATTTGTACCCAGAAAGGCCTTCCAAGTTTCAAGTATACTCCGACCAAGATGTTAACGACCGACCAAGACGACCGACCATGATATGTTATGCACTGACCAGATTCCTGCCCTATCCATGACCTGCTCGACATGCGACGTGATTACGCCACGCCCCGACTATAGTGAAACCAAGACAAAAGAGCTGATTCCAGAGAGAACAGTGGATACAGAAGCCTAAGAAAAGATAATCAGAGAGTTCAATTTGCCAAGAAGGGCGCAAGTGCTTCCCCGTCCCCAGGGACGAGGTGTGCTGTCAAGTAAGCGAGAGGAACAAGCCTCGACCGGAGGGATTAACCCTGCCGGCGGCCCTAAGCTACAAGACCTGCGTTTGGACGCGTCGTGACCGCGAATACCGCCGTGGAACTCTCCCAAAGGCTAAGACCAAGTTAGGCGGTGATCGGGCGACGCGCGCTCCGAGGTGACCTGTCCTATTTCATATTCCAGTTGTTGGCCCTCCATTCGGAGGTCCCATTTCATATTAACTGCGTTTCTAGGAGGTTGTGTGTAGTCACCCCTAGATCCGATTGATTGAGTACTGTGTGATAGGATTGTATATTGTCTGACCGGAGGTTGCTCTCCTTTTGGGAGTTGAACGTTTGGAAAGTCTTCTGCCTGGAGTTAATTATCTCCTTGCGGGAGCTGGTGCGCGTGAGTGAAGGGTGCTTTCGGGCTCGACCGGTGGTCCGGAAGAAACTCCAGTAGACCGGTGTACGGGCCCCCGCTCAAGGGCCCCCCAAAGAATAAGTAGCGGCTGTATATTTGTATATTTGCATATTAACTCTCTGATTTTGAAGGTTTGGCTGGAAGGATCTGCTTGTGATCTCAACCCCAGTCGTGGAGACCTACGTTTGAAGTAACGTAAGCGCTCTACACCCAAGACCTTATCATTGTGAAGACAACTCATCAGGTGAAGTTCGTTCTATCGAAGATAAACGACACCTACAGGGATTCACAAGGTCACACGCCACCTCCGTTGGGAGCACCTAGTGCTGCTATCGGAGTCTGACCCCATTGGGAAAATCCGTAAGGAGGAGTAATTCTCCGGACGGGCGGCCCCGCGGCATCGTGCTATACACCTGGGCGGCAAAAGGCCCTCACCCGCCTCGCCACACGCGTGAGAGAGACAACCAAGCAAGCATCCGCGCTTCTCGCGGATGAAGAACGAGGCGGTCGAGCAGTGGCTCCCGCGTACTACCGAGGCGCTGGAGCAGCGGCTCCCGCAAACTATTGAGGCGGTCGAGCAGCGGCTCCCGCACGACGATCCCGCGGTTGGTCCGCAGTTACCTCCGCGCACGACCGGCGCGGTCGAGGACGAGCTCTCGCGCCTAGAGGAGGGTGCATCATCGTTCCAGCGGGAGTGACACCTCAGTCTCGAGCAGGGGCTCTAGACGCACAAAGACCTCCCGCAGGTCGCGGCGACGATTGAAGCCTCGCCGGAGTTTCGCTGACCCACCTCCAGGACCGACTGAATCGGTCTGCGCAATCGAGTATGCGGACGGCGCTCCCAGCCAGACGCGCGTCATCGAAGTCGCGAGCCCACCTCGCGACGCCAAGTCCATCAACAGCCTTCCAGGCCTCTCCTGGAAGAAGTTCCTCCGAAACCTTAAGGACGGGGACATCGAGCAAGTCTGTCTGATCACCGACGCTAACTCGGTGCCTCACGAGATTAACTCTGTTGAGTTCGACGACGCGTCGTCAAGACCTAAGAGCGCTGAACCAAAGTCAGCGCGCGAGGAGCGCTTCGCCGCGCAGTCTTGGGAAACGCCAAAGGCGTCTGGTAACCCGGTCTACGAGACAGTCCGCGAGTTTGCCGACGTCTTCCCAGACAAGGTCCCTGCGGCTCTGCCAGCGGATCGTGGCGTTCGCCACGAGATAGACCTCGCACCCGGTGCGAAGTATTGTGTGACACGGCAGTGGCCACTGCCTCGCCATCAAGTCAAGGCCATCGACGACTTCTTCGAAGGTCGCCGGCAAGCCGGTCACGTCCGCGAGAGTATCTCCCCACATTCGAGTCCGACATTCTGTGTGAAGAAGGCCACGGGTGGTTGGCGCATCGTCCACGCTTTCAACAAGCTCAACGACGCCACCATCCCAGCACAGACCCCGATCCCCCGCAAGGACATGGTACTGGATTCCATGTCGGGCAGTGTCATCTTCAGTGCCATCGACCTGACCGATGGCTTTATCAGATACTGATGCGCGCGAGTGACATCCCTCTCACGGCCGTCAGTACTCCCAGCGGAATGCTCTGGGAGTGGTTCGTCATGCCCCAAGGTCTGAAGAACGCACCCGCCACGTTCAATCGCATGGTTTCCCATGTGCTTCGCCCACTCCGCGACTTCGCGCCGAGTTACTCCGACGATATCTTCGTCCACAGTAGCGCTGAGGATGGTCTCAGCGCGCTCGAAGTCCATATCCGGCACTTGAGGCAAGTCTTTCAAGTGATGAGAGAGAACAAACTGTACGCCAACCTAAAGAAGTGTGTATTTTGTGCACCGGAGATTCCGGTGCTCGGCTGTTACGTGAGCAAGAAGGGAGTACGAGCTGACCCGGAGAAGGTTTCGTCCATTTGCTCATGGCCTACGCCCACAAGTCCCACTGAGCTCCGTCAGTGGCTGGGTCTCGCGAACTATCTGCACAAATACACGAAAGACTACGCCGGACTGATCCAGCCTCTATCATCCCTGTTGAAGAAAGACGCCACGTGGTCTTGGCGTCCCGAGCACCAATCCGCATTCGACTCGGTGAAGAAGAGCTTGGCGTCTGCGCCAATACTAATGCTCCCGGACGATTCAAAGCCTTTCCACGTTGTGTGCGACACTAGCGATTTCGCTATCGGGTGCGCGCTCATGCAGTCCGACAATGAAGGTCATGAGAGAGTCGTGAGTTACCAGTCACGACAGATGAAGCCGACTGAGCGCAACTACCCCGTACACGACACGGAGCTCCTTGCGATGCGGTATGCCGTGATAAAATTCAGAGTGTACCTGCTGGGCGAACAGGCATTCGCCGTGTACACAGATCATGCATCGCTGCGGACAGCGATGAAGTCGCCGCATTTATCCCAGCGTATGGCGCGCTGGTTGCCGTTCTTCGCCGAGTACAACTTCGTCGTGCACTACAAGCCGGGCAAGAACAATATCCTCGCCGACGCGCTGTCTCGGCGACCCGATTACGATCCTCGTGTCGTATTGGGTCGTCAAGTGATTGACGACGAGGATGAAGGCGATGATCACTGCGCAGTGTGCGCAGAGTCAGGTATCAACCTGACGTCTGTGTCCCCCGAGATGGATTTACGCGATGAGATCGTCGCGGCGTACGCAGACGATGCGGTCTACGCCAACATCTTGGCGTACCTCCGCTCTCCCAGTGACGAGACACTAGGAGCCCTCTCGCGCAATACGCGGAACCAGATCGACCGCTACCATCTTGACAATGATCTGCTGTACTACAACATCGATCGTTTCGATGCTCCGCGAGTCGTCGTATCCAACGCCGACGATCTGTGAGCTCGCATTATTCACGAGTTCCATGATAGCCCCATGGGCGCACACTTGGGCCGCGAGAAGACCTTCGCGGCAGTATCCCGCGACTTTTACTGGCCCCGCATGTACAAATGGGTGCGTAAGTGGGTCCACACTTGTGAGACCTGCCAACGAGTGAAGCCGTCCAAGTCGTGACAAGCGCCCCTGCACCCACTGCCGATCGCAACTGAGGCCTGGCGCTCAGTTTCCATGGACTTTGTCTTCGGGCTCTCTCCCGATGCCGACGGTCGGAACGGCGTCTTGGTTTTCGTGGATCGATTCACGAAGATGGTGCATCTCACCCCCGTAAGTGATACGGTCACCGCGGCTGAGACCGCGGCGCATTTCGTCGATTGCGTATTTCGACACCACGGTTTACCGGAGTCGATCATCTCCGATCGTGACCCGCGCTTCACGTCCGCGTTCTGGACCGCCCTCTTCCAGCTTCTGGGGACGAAGCTGTCGATGTCGACGGCGGCTCATCCGGAGACGGATGGCCAGACAGAGCGGGTCAATAGGGTCCTCGAAGATGTTCTTCGGAGTTACGCAACTTCTTTCGCGAGTTGCCGAGTTTGCACTCAACAACGCTGAGCACGCCTCGACGGGGCTGACCCCGTTCTTCGCGAACAACGCGCGGCACCCGCGCGTCCCGGCTCTCCTCGCTGTGGGCCATCCCACGGTGTCTGGTGCCTCCACTCTGGGTGGGGATGATGACGGTGGCAATGATGAATATGTTGTGGCGAGTGGGGCTCACGACCCCGAGTCACTCAACGCGGTCACCCGCTCCAAGGCGAAACAAGCTCTCTCGACGCCGAGCTCCGCGGCGTCTCCTCTCGCAGCATGGACTGCGCGAACCCTGATTGACCCCGGTAATACCGGCACTCAAGTCGCGGCCAACTACGCGCCGAAGTCCCCGGCGGGCCAGGTCGATAACGCCGCCGTTTCGGCGTCCGTACAGCGACGCGCGTCAATCCCCCGTTTTGTGCGCGATGCACTTCAAGATGCAGTGGATAAACAAAAAGAGAACGCGGACAGGCGCGGACGCAAGAATATGGCTACCTTCCGGATAGGAGAGAAAGTCCTCCTGGCGACCGACGGCATTCGCTCTTCCGCAGTTACCAATCTTGGCGCGAGCGAACTTGCGCCTCGTTTTATTGGACCCTTCAGAGTCGTGAAGGTTAACGGTGAAGCCTACACGTTGGATATTCCTACGTCATTACGATTACACCCGACGTTCTACGTCGGGCGGCTCAAGAAGTACCACCCCGCTGTTATCCCGTCGACACTGGATCCTCCTGAGCGTAAAGCGAACGCCCCTCTCGGCGCGCCGTCCGCGCCGCCGACTGCCGCGGCTGTGCCCCCGTCCGCGGCGCTCCAAAGACGCGCATCTCCAACTCCCGAGTCCGCGCCAGTAACTCCCGGTTCGACTGGCGCGCCGCTTCAAGCTCCCTCCGTGTCTGCGCGATCTGCGCAGTCGCCTGCTCAGCCTCCACCTGAGCGTCCAGAGCACGATTTGGTGCAGCCTCCACATCCCCCTGGAACACCTAGGCGTACGACCTATCGCCGTGAACCCCCTCCGACTCGGCTGGTCAAAAGTGCCGGATCGTGGATCACCTCGTGGCGCACGAGGACCCCCCTCGTGCGACGCCTCGTACCCGCGCTCGTACGAGTAGAACATCCACCCGCGGGATTCCCCCCGCTCGGCGCTATCGAGTCCGCTGGCTTGGTTATCCGCCGGACGAGGATACGTGGGAACCACGTTCATCTCTCCTCCGGGATGCCCCGGACGTGGTCCTCGAGTACGAGAGCGAGATCGCGAACGAGAGCGCCGCTGTCGCCGACCACGCGAACGACCACGAGCCGACGGGGATGCACCCCGCCACGAATACAAGCCACCGATACCTCATTGAGCGCGCGCCGATAGTTGGCGATCCACGACTGCTCCGCTTCACCGAGCGACCGCTCGGCGACCTCGCGCGTCCAGTCCACCTCGGAGTACTGCTCCGAGCTGCCGCAGATGACACAACCCTCGCCGACTTGCACGTAATAGATCCAATCCTCATTCCACGCGTTGGTACACACGCGCGTACGAAGCTCCCGCAGCGAATGCTCACCAATGACTTCCTCGCGACCCGCGAGCCACGCCACGAAGTTGTCGCCCTCGCGAAGCATCCGATTCCATCGGACGATCATGGCACACCACGAGCGCTGGAGCGTATCATGCGCAACGCCATCAATACTTTTCCCCCGCAGCGCTCGAAATCGACGGAAGTAATCTTGCATCGTCGCCAGTGGCTCTGGCGACTCCGCGCCGGACAAGTCATACAAGTCCCACGGCTTCAGCTCTCGGTCCATCACGCGCAACGATGATGGAGCTCGCAGCGCGGGCACGCCCGCGCTGATCACCGCCGTCGAAGCTTGTGTCGTCGCTGTCGTCCTCGCGGAGCTCGTCGGCGTGTCTGCCGTCGTCCCCGTCGTCGTAGTCGTCTTCGCAGGCGTCATCCCCGATCTTATCGCCGTCTCACTCGCACTTCGCTGCGTGCTGCCCCTCGCCGCGCAAGTCTGGTTGTGCTCCTGCGGTGCGCAGGAGCTGTGGTCCCCACGCATCGTGATCACCCAGTTAACGCCGCGCCAACTGACGTCTCAATTTCCAAGAATTCCCCGCTTGTACTCACGTCTCGTGAGTGCTGCCTTGAGAGGAGGGTGATGTAATGGGCCCTCCATTACATAAGTAGCTAGACATCTTTCCGATATTGCATAAGTAGGCATGGTCGGCACACGACTAGCGTGTCCTCTGATTGGCTGGAAGGTGGGGAAGCCAGTCCCAATCTTCAGCCAATCAGCTGTCGACCTTTGTTTGAGTGGTTCACATTAGACCTAAGGGCTCGCGCCCCGGTCTAATAATAAATCAGAGAGTTGAATTTACATCGGACTTAATACTTAGTTCTCAGTCTTACTGAGAACAAGACGCTTCCTCAACACCTAGGTGTAAGCCAGTAACGGGCATACACTAGGCCCGTTACACTTCCTGTGTGGGTAACACAGTTCCACACGGAGGGGTAGGTAACATAGTTCCACACGTCAAGGCGGGTAACATAGTTCCGCCCAAGAACAATGCGGGTAACATAGTTCCGCACGAGATCAAGGCGATCCGTGGTGCCGTCCAGTCGGCACTACCAGACGTAGACACCAGAGCGTCACGTCGTAAGCCGGGCCTACTCGCCCGTTCGGCGACGTCCGTCACCAACGAGTTGGAGCCATCAGTCTGGGCTCCAGCCGCCGAAGAATGCTATCACATCTTCGACGGCGTGACAGGTTGCCAGGTCAAGGCAGGTGCTGTTCAGCTTACGGCCCTGCCCGAGGTTGCAGAGTTACTGAACCTCGAAGAGCTCGCAATGGAGGACTACTTGGACGAGTTGAAGGCCGGAGAGATCTCAGAGTTGGTCCTCCTAAGGCTGGAGCCAACGTCAGTGGAGTTAAACTCCTCCCCTGTCGTGGACAAGGACGTCCTGGAGGAGTTCCAGAGACAGCGCGTGTCGCGCATGGGCTCTGAGATTCTCAAGAACCCACGGGACCCGGTGTATCCCTTAGTGAAGGAGTTGGAGGACGTAGTGTCGAAGGACTCTCCGTCCCAACTCCCACCAGACAGGGGAATCAGGCACGAGATTGACCTCGTGCCGGGCACAAAGTACTGTGTCACGAGGCAATGGCCTCTTCCCCGGGAGCAATGCGAAGTCATTGATGACTTATTTGCCGCCAAGGCGAAGGCAGGCATGGTGCGGGAGTCGATGTCTCCGGACTCGACGCCCACCTTTTGTGTTCGTAAACCAAACGGAAAGTGGCGTCTGGTTCATGCTTGTAACGGGGTTACACGTACAAGTGGCTATAAGCCACTTGTGATTTTAACAGATAGGTTATCTGTTAAAAGTTTTGGATACTTCCTCACCTAGATGTAAGTCACACCAATGGATACATTGAAGTGAGCCACCACAATGAGTGGTCCACACATACCCAAAGATCCTATTGGTAGAAAGCAGCATCTTTCTACCAATCAGAGTCATGCATATTAGCGGGGCTCTGACAGCCAACAGCTGTCAACCCTTTCATAGATGATAAACAGTTTTTAGCAGATTTAGGAGGAAGATCAATTTACAAACAATACAGTTCTCATTTTACCTATTCTAAGTCACTTAGAGTCTTATCGGATTTAAATTATATTTGTGTATTCAAATATAATTAACCTAAGTGATTACTACGTACTTACGCTTCCTCATACACGTAGCGCAACGTGTAAGCAAAAGTAGTGAGTCAAGTTAGACCCACCACACCTGGTAGCACTTTGTAGTCCGTCCAACGACCGACTGCTTGACGTTCGTACGAGGTGTACGAACGCGGAGCCGAGAACCACATGAGCACGAAGGTGCCCATGGAGAGCTCCAATACGCTTGCAACGCATGTTGCACGCGCCGACTGCCCCCACCTGTCTGACCCAGAGTGGGAAACCCTCCAACGACTGTTAACAGTCATTGGAGAAGCGGCGATAGCTACGATGCTGCGTACGCTATCACCGACGGAGCAACATGGAGCTGCTCTGGGGTTCATCATGAAGGAGCAGCGTGATGCTGCTTCCTCAGTGACGGCGTCGTCAGGGGCGACACCGCGCGCTCAATCATTGAAATTGAGCGTAAGCAATTACGTGGGAAGAGAGGGCGATCCTCTCCTCCGGTGGCTTGTCGAGCTCGACACAGCCATAGCGGCTCGACGCATCGTCGACCCGCTGTCGAAAGTCGCGTTCGGCATGTCCTGCCTTTGCGGACGCGAAAGGAGTTGGGCGTATGGACACCGACTCTCCGATCCTACGTGCTTCAGCACGTACGAAATGTTCAAAGAGGAGCTCAAACAAGCGTTTGAGCCCCCGCAAAACGAGTTCCGGTCGAGGGCGGAGTTCCTCGACCTTCAGCAGGGTAAGCATGACGTCCATGCTTACCCGCAGCGCGCACGATATTTGGTCTCAAATATCGTGACCAATCCAATTGACGAGGCGACTAAGGTCGTCATGTTCATGAAGGGACTTAGAGATAGGCCCGTGAAGACCTATCTCTTCCGAGAGTACCCAAGTACTCTCGAAGCTGCAATCACCCTTGACATGCAAGAAGGGTTTAGCCTGTGGCAGGCTAAACTGCATGTGAACGTGCCGAGGTCGCAACCGCGCCCGGTAGCGAAGACGGGAGGTCCGGAACCAATGGACCTCTCGAACGCAACAACTGCTGGTTACCACAGCACGGAGGTAACGTGCGATGCTTCTGTTGCGGAAGGATCGGTCACTTTGCACGGGAGTGCACAGCTCCCATGCCCCCTGGAGGTGGCCGTCGTGGCGATGCTAGGCATCGCCGCGGACCAACAAAAAACGCGAACATCCAGTCGCCCTACTGGTAATGCAGTCACGCGTGCCGACATCGGGCACGCGACACTGCGGACTGCAGCCCTCACTGAGACTAGCTCTCGCTGCAAGAAACAAGATGACAGGCCGAACCTAGTCATCTTGAAGGTTTACTCGAAGAGCGCGAGTGACTCTCTTCGAGCTTTGGTAGATTCAGGCGCGTCGAACAACTTTGTTCGACTACGAAGCCTGCCGAGACTTGACTTCGAGGAGGTAAATGTACCTCGAAGTCTTCTGGAGGTACGACTGGCAACAGGTGCCATCGTGAAGACTGAGAAGCGCGTCGTGAACGTGCGCTTCTCGTACAAACAACGAGTGTTTGTCGAACACTTTATCGTCCTGAACCTGGACGATAAGTTCGACGTTGTTATGGGCATGCCGTGGCTTTTACGGTATGATCCGGTGATAGACTGGAAGAAGCGCACGCTCGTGCGCTTCGGCCGCGACAGCGGAACAGAGAGCGGTGGTCCTGTTACCGCAGCGCACGCAACAGCAGGTGCGCGCGTGTCCCGGAGTGCCCAAGAAGTGCGCGAAGGCGCGCACAAGTGAGACCCACGTCGGCAATGCTGCCGACGTCGGAAGAAAAAGATGTGCTAGTTCCGGGAACCAACACCCACGTTCAAGCGTGTAAGCGACAATCCCTGACCCGAAGTGGTCAGGTCGACAACGACGCGTCGGCTCCGGGAGCCGACGAACCCTCGGTCATGAGGGGCTCCGCCAATGAATGGCGTCGAGGTGACGAAGGTGTGTCAACTCCGGGAGTTGGCGCTGCAAACAGTGCGGACGGTTGCAAACGTACCGCACTGACGCAATTTGCATGCTGTCGTGCAGCCCGGCTGCACGACGAAGCGCCATGCGATGAAGCCGGGCTTGATATCGCGCGCCCGCAGACAGGGTCTGCCGGCGAAAGAACACATCTCCGTGCAGCCGGGCTGCACGAAGGAACATTCGATCAAGCCAAGCTTGATACCGCGCGCCCGCGGACAGGGTCCGCCGGTGAACAACTGTCCACGGCCGGGCCTGGACCAGAAGAACAACTGTGCGGAGCCGGGCTCCGCACAACAAGAAGATGGCGCATGCGTAGAACGCTGCCCAAGTCTCGGTCCGGGACCGATACGCCACGAGAACGGTCAGTTGAGCAGACTGAGGTGGTGACACCGGACGTCGAGACGCTAAGCCTCTTGACGCGCACCGATACTGGATTCCAGTATCGTGAAATGGAACTCGCTAATCCTCCGACGACGGCGTGGGAGTTGACTTCGCTTCCAGTCATGAGCTGGAAGCGCTTCACGCGCGACCGACTTGCACGATGGACGCATCGAGCAGGCCTGCGTTCTTTCGAACAGCGAAAGAACGGAGAGCGAGAGCGGACAGCTGAGACAGCTCTTCCTGGGAAGTACCACTGAGAGTGAAGACACTCTCAGTGAGACGAAGCGAGAGCTCTTCGAGGAACAAGGTTGGGACTCGCTGAAGTCGAGTCCCTATTACGAATTATTGAGGAAGTACAAAGACGTACTCCCGGAAGAAATTCCTGCGGAGCTTTCAAAGGATAAGGGCATTCAGCACGAGATTGATCTCGTGCCGGGCACGAAGTACTGTGTCACGCGGCAGTGGCCACTGCCGCGAGAGCAAGTGAAAGCGATCGACGACTTCTTTGAAAGTCGTCGTAAAGCAGGACAAGTGCGGGAATCAAAGTCCCCGCACAGTGCTCCGACGTTCTGTGTCAAGAAGCCACAGGGCGGATGGCGCATCGTTCATGCCTACAACAAGCTGAACGATGCGACGGTACCGGCGCAGATGCCGATACCGCGAAAAGATGTTATCATCGATTCGATGGCCGGGAGCACCGTTTACAGTGCTCTCGACTTGCGAGATGGATTCTATCAGATCCTAATGCGTGAGAGCGATATCCCTCTCGCGGCAGTGAGCACGCCAAGCGGCATGCTCTGGGAATGGCTAGTAATGCCACAGGGGCTTAAGAATGCCCCTGCGATTTTCAACAGGTGCGTGACGCACTTGTTGCGCTCGGTGCGCGACTTCGCGCCGAGCTACTTCGATGATGTATTCATCCACAGCCGGGCTGTGGACGGGAAGACCGACGTAGAGATGCACAGGGTGCATCTCCGGAAGCTACTTGAGCTTATGCTTTAGCATAAGCTCTACGCAAAGCTGAAGAAGTGCATCTTCGGGGCGAGCGAGATACCCGTCCTCGGGTGTCTCGTAGGGAAAAATGGCGTTCGCCCTGACCCGGAAAAGGTCAGAGTGATTAATGAATGGCCAACGCCTTCAAGTGTCAAGGAACTGAGGCAGTTATTTTGGCTTGGCCACGTACTTGTGCAAGTACGTGGAGGATTATGCGGGCAAGATCCGCCCGCTGCCACAGCTACTTAATAAAGAAGCTGTATGGAATTGGACAACCGATTGCCAAAAGGCATTCGATGCAGTCAAGCGGGGCTTGACTGAGGCACCGATCTTGGCAGTGGCTGACCAAGATTACCCATTTCACGTAGTGTGTGACGCATCCGACTTCGCGATTGGATGCGCGTTGATGCAGCACGATCACGAGGGCCGTGATCGTGTCGTCTACTACCAATCGCGTCAGCTGAAGCCAGCTGGGCGCAACTATCCGGTACATGACAAGGAACGCCTTGCCATGAAGTATGCACTCGCAAAGTTCCGAGTGTATTTGCTTGGAAGTAGACCATTTGTGGCCTACACCGACCATGCATCACTGCGCACTGCAGTGAAGTCACCACACATACCACAAAGAATGGCGAGATGGCTCTCATCCTTTGCGGAGTATAACTTCCGGGTCGAATACAAACCCGGAAGATTGAATGTAGTGGCCGACGCGTTATCACGTCGGCCGGACTACGGAGAAGCCGCTGACGTCAATGCCATTGACGTCATGCGATCAAGTAAACCCACATCGTCTCTGTTGGATGATGTGAAGGCCGCGTACGCGCACGACGCGGACGCATAACTCTTGCTGGCCTATGGCACAGCGCCTTCTGACAAGTCCCGTCAGAAGCTGCCCAAGCACCTTCGATCGCGGGCACACCGCTTTCGAGTGCACGACGGACTACTGCTTTATAACGCAGTCGACGACAACGCGATCCGCGTTGTCGTGCCGAATGACCATGACCTGCGACTCAGGATCATGTACGAACATCATGATGCCCCGACTGCGGGACATCTCGGACGTGAGAAGACATACGTCCTTCTCACGCGCGACTTCTACTGGCACCACCAGTATAAGTGGGTGCGCAAGTACATCCGTGCTTGCGAGGTATGTCAACGCGTAAAGCCTGCGCCATTCGCGCAGGCTCCGTTACAATCACTACCGACTCCGTCGGAGTGTTGGAAGTCCATGTCATTGGACTTCATCTTTGGTCCTCCCCCGGACAGCGGAGGGAATACCAGTGTTGTGGTCTTCGTCGACCGATTCAGCAAGATGGTACATCTTGGTGCGGTGCCGGCAGAGGTGACCACAAAGCAGACGGCCCGTCTGTTCGTCGACATGGTGTTCAAACACCATGGCATGCCGACCGACATCGTGTCGGACCTCCAACAACAAGGACAAAGACCACGAATCTGCGCAGGGCGCAGACACCGCGAAGAATCACGCAGAGGCCTGACCTCTAGCGGAGAGCGAGCTGAATGACTTCAGCTCGGATGCAACCAACTTCATCACCAAAAGACAAGCCGTAATTCGGTTTGTCCAGGATGCAATAACAGCTTCTGTTGATCAACAGAAGCTGGACGCAGAAAATGTGGGCAGAGGCAACACAAATGAATTCAAAGTTAGGTCATTGATTTGTTAGCTACACAAAAACCTGCCTAAACATGCAGTTTCAGATTTCGAAGCACGTAAGCTTGCTACGCGCTTCATCGGGCCGTTCACTGTGTTGGCACGGCGCCACAACACTTACACGCTAGGCAGACCGTCTAGCATGCGCATCCACCCGACCTTTTACGTCGGACGGCTGAAGCCATACCTGCAGCACGAGCCATCTAGCTCGGCTGACCCGAAGCCTCGGCAGGAGCGAGACAGAAGCGGAAGCCTTGGCCTCGGCGACGAGCAGCCTCTCCTCCAGCGCGAGAACGCGCTGGAGCAACCGCTTCATCTGGGTCTGACACATAGCGGCCCCAGATTTTCGCTGACGACGAACCGTCACTGGTTTGACTTGGAGTCTCTATTGAGTTGTGATTGGTGGAGAGAGAGGATGCGGCACGGCCGTACCCGTGTGACATGAGTGGCGACAGGGATGGGGCGTGTTCTTGTGGAAGGAATCCCGCGCCTGACCGAAGATGGGCCCAACCGGCTGGAAGTGTGAAATCCTGGGCGTGCACACCCAGGATTCAACAAGTGCATTCAGTCCAGCCACCGGACTTTCCCTTACGACGAGTGCCTAAAGGCTGGCGGAAAGTGTCTCTGGAGAATGTATCCCAGAGTACACCTCGTCTTGCTGTGGTCCAGAGCGACAAGATGGATCAAGTACCAAGAAACACCCACTACCACCACCATGATCACGCGCTGGAAGCCGTAGAAGTTGATGTTTGTGGAGATACACGCTAGTCTGTGATGAAGAAGAGTTTGCACCCAGAGTGCACCACGGAAACCCAAGATTCACTTGTGTGAAGACAAGTGCCCCAGGATTTCAAGATGGAATCCTGGGATTGGACCGTGAATCCAGACGCCCTATACTAAAATCAAGTATCTCCCAAGCCGACATCCAAGATTCACCAAGTTACGCCAAGATTCACCAAGTCACGCCAAGATTCCAAGAATCACCCAAGATACCAAGTGGAATCCTGAGTGTGAATGCGAAGCAAGTTTGGAGCCAGTTTGAGGCCAGTTTGCAATCAAGTGATGTGTGGCTTGAAGAACAGTCGAGAATCCAGTAAGACCTGTCGACTCGACTTTTTCGAAGAGAAGAGGGAGAGTGCTCACACTATACTGTAACCAAGACAACGGACTCGCTGCATGGTGAAACCAAGTCATTTGTTAACCCACGACGAAGGTGCGACGACCAAGTCGTCACTAGTCAGGACCTCTGAACCCAAGGTATACTAAAGCCAAGATATTCGACCCGAAGCATAATGAACCGAAGACATTTGCCCGTAGAAGAGTGCAGAAGAGAGAAGTGATAGTGTAGTCGATAACCAAAACAGAGTTCAATTTTCCCTGTAACGCGCAAGTGACTTCGGCCAAGCCTGCCGACGGAAATCCGGAGGACCCGAGACTACTACCGCGGGACATTAAGGGCGCATCGACTACAAGGACGAGTCGTCTGTGTGAGCTCCACCTACTCTAAGTCCAGTTAGGTGGTGACCAGAGACGCCTTGTGCTTCCTGGGGTGATCCATCTATTTCATATCCTAGTTGGGTCACTTGCTGTGCTCGTGGTAGCCCATTTCATGTTCCCGATTGTGTTCTGGAGTGCTAAGTAGTCGCCTCCAGGATATTGTATTGACTGCTGCGTGTGGCGGGAAGGTTAACTGATAGTGATTGTATTTTCCCTCTTAATTGAGGGTGGTGCGCGTATTGGCGAGTATTCAGGCGAGCTAGGCGCCTGGATTTCAGACTCGAGTGAGCCTAGTGTGTGAGTGACCCACCGTCCGAGGGTCCAAAAGAATAAGTGACGGCTAGTTGTAGTGTTGTATACTCTGTATTTGTTGGTTATCGGACTAAGAGAGCACTTGGGTAAGGTGCCTTCTGAGTTCCAAGCTTCACCCAGAGTGGAAGTGACATCCTGGATCCTGAATTCGTGATATTCTGGATTCGGGTGATCTGAAATTCTGGGTTGCCTTCAGCATCGAGGGCGCGTTCTGGATTAGACGTGCACCTCAGCGTTTCTTCAAAGGCTACATTTACAACTCCGGTGAAGTGCCGTTCCGTCGAAGATAAACGAGCCGACAGGGATTACGCAAGGTACTCACGCCAAACAAGGGAGGGTGAAATTCAGGGTTTGCTTTGCGGCACTCTGGGTTTTATTCTTCTTCTGTTGACTCCCAGTATTTTCCTGGGCTACGCTATAGAAAACATCCTGGGCGATCAAGGTTTCATCGGCCTCGCCTCAGCTGGTGCGCGTGCCCGGATTCGATTGTCGAGGATTTCACCGAGTTCAAGTGTTGAAGATCTGCTGAGTGCCCGTCAACTTCAAGTGTCGAAGATGCCTGGAGGACGACGGGCGAAGAAGGCTGGACGTGATGACGGGGGACGCGGTAGTGCGGCGCGTCAGTCACGTCGTGTTCAAGGTTTGGAGCCTGAGGAGCACAAGGACCTGGAAACAGTCGTCCGTGATGCTCGGATGGCGAGGAAGGCTGCTCGTGAGAGCGACGCAGCGCAAGGTGGGGATGTCGAGGCGTCTTCGATTCAAGATCAGCCGGCTAACGAGCCGTCGACCCAGGATGACCAAGCTTCGTCCAAGGTTAAAGGCTCGTCGGAGGCGAATGCTGGGTCGCAGAATCCTGACGTCCCGGAGGAGCACGCCCGCGAGGGTGGTGCTCAGGCGTCTGAGGGAGGCGCCAATGCGGTTGAGCCCCCGGGGGTGACGGACTTGGTTTCTGAGTCTTCATCTTCGGACGAGTCTGTGGTGGAAGTGAAGTCGGAGCCCGTGCGTGTGAAGGAGGAGGCGAAAACCCAGGGTTCACTTGTGAAGTCTGGGCCGCACCACCTGAACCCAGGATTCCGGCCCCAACTTCACAAGTTGCGCCAAGGACGACACCGGAAGGCAACGTCCAGGATGCCGCTGAGGCTGCTCCAGAATCGGGAGCACCGGTGCTGGATGGAGAGCGTACGGTAATGTACGCGCGACGCGAGGTCCGACGCTGGGAAGACGCGAAACCTGGAAAGGTGACGCCCCCAAGTGTCGACTACGAGTGGCCAACTCCAAAACCGGACGCTAATGCGTATTTCGCTGCGGCCTACGCGACCGGCGACTACCTCAAGTGGCGGTCGGCTCAGACGAGTCAGGATGATGCCTGGATCTCTGAGTTTCACCTCGCCCGGTGGGGCGTTGGAGGGGCCCAGGATCTCACGGCTACTCAGATTCCTCTGAACGTCATGACGCCACGCGAGTGTGTCGCCATCCTCCAGACTCTGTTCTTTGAGGCAGGATTCGAGTTCGTCAACTTGATTCCGGAATGGTCCACGACACGTGCATCCAGGATTCCAGACGGCATGGTGCGCTCTGTCATGGAGGAGATCCAGAATTTCCTCACGGCGGAGCTTGTCGAATGGAGACTTGTGGTGGCCGGAGTGCCTTTCAAGGTGAACGCTGCGCCTGAAGATCAACCTGCGCCAGAAGTACCGCCAAGACTGGATTACCACACGGAAGATGAAAACGGTGATTTATTGATGACGGATTACGACGCGGACCTACTCGGGCGACAGTTCGTCCTGAAGTTCAGGGTGACTGGACTCAGGATTTCACGGAGCCCGCGAGGGTCGAGTGACAGCGAGCCGCAGTCCAAGCGCACTCAGCTTGGACCATCTCGGCCGCAAGTCCCGACGACCCCGTCTGCGTTGTCCACGCCATCGCTGTCTTCACTGCCGGCGTACAAGTCTTCGGCTGGTACCTCGCGTCAGGATTCCAACTTCGGCACATCGCGAGCTTCAGACGAGAGCACCGCCTCAGGCGCGCAAGTGTCTCGCGGCAGCTCTTCATCCTCGTCGATGATGTCGCTTGGTCAAAGGGTCGGAGCCTTGGCGCTGGTTGCCCAGAATTCTGGCGGTGTCGCGGTCGCTGGTGGTCTTGGATTCCAAGTCACCCGGACATTCATCCCTCCGCGGCTTGTGCCGGTCGACCAGGATGACGTCGAGATGGCGCCGTCCGTGCACTCTGACGCCGACGTCAGGATTCCAAAGCGCGATGCACCCAGGATTCCAGCTTCCTCCGAGCCCGTCGACACTGGCGACGTCAGCGGCGATGAGCGGAGTCAACACCGAAGCTCTAAGAGCGAGGTGCGCGCTCGACGCTCGGCGAAATCCAGGCTGTCGGCCGCCTCCGGTCGCTCGGGTGAATCCAGGCGTCTTAGGTCAGCTTCTTCCGCGTCCGCGAGGTCTGGGCCTGCCCAAATCGAGCTGAATGTCTTGCGATAACAGCAAGTGTGGCAGGCCCGCATGGAGCAGGAGCAGCGCGAGTTTCTGGCCCGGGAGCGTCTGGATGCCTTGGAGCGTGAACGCCTGAGGGAGCAGCGCGACTTGGAAGCGCGGCACCAGATCCAGGAGCTCACCGACCGATTGGTCCAAGCGGAGATCGCTCGAGGTGAAGCCGAACGGCGCGCGCAGAGCTTAGAGGTCCGCCAAGCCCAGGATGCAACGCGCACCAGCGGTCCGGCCTGGAATTCAGCCGAAGATGCGCGCCTAGACGCCGCCTACGCGGAGCGCTGGCAGAAGCGCGAGGCCGAAGCCGACGCAGAGCGCGCACGCTGGGCCTCGGAGATTCACGCGACCTGGAAGGAACAAGTGTCTGCCCTGGAGAAGAAAGTCCAGGATGTCGAGGCCGAACGAGACCGTGAGCGGGAAACTTCTCAGAATGTGCAACGGTTCCACGCTGGACAGTTGCGCGACCTTCGTGCAACATTGTCCCAAGTTCAAGCGTTTCGTGCAACGGCCGCCTCTGATTTGGCAACTCGAGTCAGTATTGGTGGAATTCAGGACCCTGAATTAGCAACTGTGAGTCCAGTATCCAGTGGTGTAATCAGTGATGACGCAAGTGTCGCACGTAAGAGACATGCGACAGCTGGCTTGAAGAACACCTCCGAACTCGCCGCCGCTCAACTGCAAGCGACCGTCGTGCAGTCCACCGACACTTCGCGCCGCGCGAAGCACGTGAAGCAGGAGCATGGCGCGACGGAGGCCAAGGCGACGACGGAGGTTAAGCCAGCGTCTGTGACCGTGGCGAAGACATCCGCATCCAGGAGGATAACGGACTCCGGTGTTCCGCAGGGCCGAGGCGAGGACTCTAAACGCTCGCCGGCCAGGAGGCAGACATCCATGAAGTGGAATCGCCACGATTCCGACCCGCCTTCAGACTCGGACCCAAGCTCCGAATCCAGCGACGACGACTCGTCTTCTGACAGTTCCGATGACAGCTCGAATGAGGCCCCCGGTGTGAACTTAACGACAGCAGCTACGACCAAGGGGGGGGCACTACGCTCCTGACGTTCCGACCATACATCAATTCGAACACTCTGAGTGAGTTCGATACCAATGCCTCACTCAGGGAACGCGTACACTGGTGGGAGCGCTTCTCGAATATGGCTGCGCAAGGAGGATAGTCCACCAAGATGCGAATTCAGGAACTCAAGTTGAAACTCTCGGGAGCTGCGCGTGACTGGTTCAATCAGTTGCCGAAGCACACTCGGCGTGACTGGAAGGAATTGTCGGCGGCATTCAGGAAGAAGTTCTGCAAGGCACGCTCGTCATACTCTGAACGTTATTTCACGATGGAGATGAAGAACTCTGAGAGCGCCTTGGATTTCTTTTACCGGTTGAATTCTGCGGCTGGCAAGGCTGAAATCGATTTCCGCAAGTCATCGAAGCGCCTGGAGAAACATATCCGAAGACTCATCACGAAACTCAGGGACACGCGACTCAAGACGTCGTTGCAAGGCCAGAGATTCAGGAGTATCGCCGACTTAGAGTACCCCTTGGAGCAGGACGAAGATGTTTGGAGTCGGAGTGACCAGGATGCACCTACATCCAGGACACGGGACTTCAGAGCTGACAACATCCCGCAAGGACGCTTCAGGTCAAAGCGCCCAGGACGTGCCTTTGTGACCAGGGGCGATAACTCGGACTCTGATGCGAGCGAGGACTTTGATGAACGTGGTCACTTCCAAGATAACAACGCCGATCTCAGGATCTCGACCCGGGATGCCAAGGTGAATCCAGAATCGACCCGCGAAACTCGTGGAGATGACGTTGTCTCCTCTGGGAATGGAAACACTCCAGGTGTGAGCGGTGCTGAATGGACGCAGTCTGTGGCGAATGAAGTCTACCGTGTGATGGATAACATGGGTTGGCGTCCACCTGCCCAGGTATCTGGAGCGAATTCTGGTTACCGCTCGCCGCGCCGCGACAACCCGAATTGGGACAAGTACTGCGAGAAGTGTGGCAAGTGGGGGCATCCAGAAGACAGCTGCTGGAAGGACATGAAGTGTGACCGATGCTTGGACGTGGGCCATCCGACACACATGTGTCGTGCCCAACCGTGTGGGAACTGTGGCAAATTACATCTTGGAAAAACGTGTGAAGACTGGAAGACGCTAGAAGCTGTGAAGCAACTCGCCCGCCAAGGTGCACTGAAGGACATGCCGAGCCAAATCCTGGATAAACTCCTCGATGGCGAAGCAAATTCTGGGAGGCCGTTAAAACCAATAAGCCCGCTGGGTGGGGACCCAGTACGCGCCGGGCAGAAGAAGGCCCTAGAATTGTGTGTTCTAGTGTACGTAGGCCCGGAGCTGAGAGCAAGGACCCAAGATAACCAACAATGCATGACCACTTTGATTCAGGATTCAACTACGTGTTCAGAATTCCCGCTACCTGATGGACCGCACCCTCATTCAACTAACCCTGATGAAATTGTGGAGTACAAGCTGAATCTTGGAGAGCGCTACGGGTGGTGGGAAGACCATAATCCTGACCCAAAGAAACGTGATGTTGCGATGGTGCACGGTGCAGTAAATGACTGTCGGACGAAAGTCCTCCTGGATACCGGTGCGACTGTGAATATTGTGAGTTTCGACTTAGCGCGTAAGTTGGGACTCAAACTCAAGTCGCACAAACGAACCAAGGTTTCCGGAATGGGAGGCGTCCCGACATACATTGGTGCAAGTGCTGAGGTGAAAATCACCCTCGGTCCGAGGGTGGTATATATCCTGAATGTCTGGGTTGCAAATATCGGCGAAGGGATCGATGTACTTCTGGGTATGAGTTTCATGTTTGCAGCTGGTTTGAGGATTAGCGTTCGCGAAGGTCTTGTGACACTGCCAGATGAAGAGACGATTGTAATGTGTGGATGGTCGCCTGGAGACCGCACAGGAGTTGACTTGCCGGTGAACCCCCAGCGCAGTCTGTATCTGCGACCAGGAGAAGATGCGGTGGTTCAAATTCAGTATGGCCAGACCAATCCCCAGCGTGAGCTGGTGTGGGCTGGACGAGGAGATCGCTGGGTTAGACAAATCATCTATGCAGCGAAATCCTGGCCAGTGGCTGTACGAGTGGTGAACACTTCGGATAAGAACGTCTGGATTGACACGCGGACCCCTGTCGCTAGGATTGTGGAATACGGGTTGTTCCCAAGAGCAGGTCGATTTGTGCGTCCAGGGTCTTCAGCCTATCGGGTCTATCTTAGAGAATGTGCCGTCACCTGAAGCCAAGATGCGTATGCGACGACTCGCCGAGCTCCAGGACTCCACGCCAAAACCGCGGTGCACTCAGACGCCAGCGTATCAGTGGCCACTCAGAATTCTACCTCGACCCGAAGGCGGCCCTGACAGAGCGATGCTTGCCGCAGTGCTTCCAAGGCCAATCCCTCGGCGCGTGCGCTTTGCCCAAGATGCTGCGACACAGACGGATGGAGGTGCTCAAGAAATTGTTGTCACTCAAGAAGCCGAAGCAAAGACACGTGAGGCGGATATCACTGGGGAGGACATTGTGGTGACAACTGGTAGTGAAGACGACCCTGAATTCACCTCCCCGGATCTCGGTGTGTCTAGTGAAATCCTGGATGTACCCGACGATGACGATGATTCGCTGCAGCCTCTGGATGAATACTGGGACATTCCGATCTCTGGCATGTCAGGGACCCCGCTCGAGAAGTTGAAGCAGGAGTACGACCGTTGCCTGAGGGTTACCACCGCGGATCTCGACTATGAACCCGCGGTGTACATGCGTGAAGGCAGTGAGCTGCTCTCGCAGCTGCGAGACCAGTTGGTTATGCTCCCTGAGTTGCAGGACCTGGCACCCGAGTGCAAGATCGAGGAGGCTGACGTCGGAGTTCCTGGGAAACGACGCCCGAAATGGACGCACAATTGAGACGAATCCTGGAGTATCATCGGAAAATCTTCCTGGGTGACGGCAACGCGGCACCCGCGCCGGCCAGGGGTGTGGTCTGTGACCTGGATATTGGCGACGCTAAGCCTGTTGCCCAGCGCCCAAGGTCTATTGCACCTCACCTCTTGATGAAGGTGTTTGAACTTCTGAAGAAACTCCTGGAGACTGGGCTGATCGAAATATCGACGTCGGCCTGGGTTTCTCCAATTGTCATAGTCCTGAAGAAAAATGGCGTTGACATCCGGATGTGTATCGATTATCGCGTGGTAAATGGATTCATCAAGCGGTCCCATTACCCGTTGCCGCTCATCGACGACCTCCTGATTGGATTTGAGTCCGCAATGTGGTTTATGAGCCTGGACATGGCAAGTGGATTTTGGGCCGTCAGAATGACAGAGCGAGCTAAGTTAATCTCTGCGTTCATCTGTCCTATGGGTCACTACCAGTGGGTTCGAATGTCGTTCGGCTTGAAGAATGCACCCCTAATCTACCAGGCAGTACTCAACAACTGCTTGTGGGGCTTTGTAAGACTCTCGCCGGAAGAGGAAGCAAAAGTCGACCAAGATGTCCTGGATTTCCTGGGATTGAACTCAGGTGAACCCAGGATTTTAGCCGAAACGCCGCTTGACCTTCCGGTTCTGACGGACGAGATGACAGTGTTTCAGCGTAATATCCCGGCACCACCCCAAATGGGCCCAGTACTTGGTCGAAGCTCGTATATCGACGACATTGCCCACGGTGCGCCCACCTGGGAGCGGTTGTGCCTGGATTTGAACGCCCTGCTCTTCCGCTTACGCTACTGGAATATCTCTGTGAGCCTTCCTAAGAGCGAATTTGGAAAATTGTCTATCCCGTACCTTTCGCACGAAAGTAGTGCCGAAGGAATTCGGGGGACACCCAAGATTGCCAAGGGAGTCCAGGATTTACCTTTCCCGTCGACACTCAAGGGAGTGCAGAGCTTCCTGGGAAGTCTGAACTATTACAATAAGTTCATCGAAGACCTCCCCGTAACCGCTGCCGTCCTGTATGAGTTGACGGAAGAACAAGTAAAATCCGGGCGAGACTTGTCCAGAGCCAAGGAAGCGTTCGAAATCCTGAAACGCAAGATCGTCTCGACTCCGCTGCTCAGGCATCCTGACCGCTCCAAGCCGTTTGTGATCATTCCGCACGCAAACCAGTGGGCGGCCTCTGCGGTGTTAGGCCAGGAATACGAGGGGATCGTGCATCCCGTCCGATTCACGGGCCGTGTCCTGAACGATGCCGAACTGAGGTATCACATCGCTGAAAAGGAGGTGATTGCCATCCTGAGAGTCCTGGAATTATTTCGCACTCTGGTTGAACCCAGTCCCAAGATCATCGTGTACACTCGGTACTCTGTGCTGAAGTGGCTACTCACGTCGCAGTCAGCTGACGGTCGAACGGTCAAGTGGGGCCTGAATTTGTCTCATTGGAACCTGGAGATACGTAGAGTGCAACGTGACGAGGATGGGTTGGCTGCAATCCTGGGTGCAGGGATCACACCTCGAGAGCATCTGGATGAAGTCGCTGAAAACCTGATCCCGGCCAAGGGGCGTGTCAAACCACCAGTGCCCATCAGTTTGGAGATGCTGGAAGCAGACTACGAAGGTCAAATCCTGAGTTTCGATGGGGCCGCGAAGACGTCTACGCGCCAAGGAAGTTGTGGATGTATCCTGTGGCAAGTTCCTGGATGGGAAGTACTGGATGCGCGAGGATTCATTCTGGAAGACGTGACCGTGAATGATGCAGAATATCACGGACTTCTGAAGGGACTCACTCTGGCGCTCGAGCACGGCATCCTGGATATTGTGGTCGTTGGTGACTCCAGGATCGCGATTCAGCAAGCGCAAGGTCTGATCAACTGTAACCAGCCTAACCTGCAGAGGAAGCTAGCTGAGTACGAGATGTTGAAGACAAGGTTCAAGTCAGTAAGGCTGGTTCATGTGAAACGTGAATTCAACCAGGCTGCCGACTATCTTAAGTCGAAGGCTCTCGCGCTTGGTGAATCCTGGAAGGTCGAGGACGCTGATGAACGAGTACACTTGCAGCTGGTGTCTAAGATCCACGAGAAGCTGCAGAAACCGAAGGAAAACGTGTGCGCTGGGACCCAGGGTGGCAACACCCAGAGAGCTGAAATCAAGGGTGATCCGGGGCCAGAGTCGGCCCCGCTGTCGACGGCGGCCAAAGTGTTCGCAGTAATAACCCGGGCACAAACCCAGGAAGCGGGCGATTCGGGTGAGGCAATTGGGCCTCTAGAATTTCAAGCGGAACGTTGGCGACGAATCAAGGTGCATCAGGACAAGGACGCTTACCTGATGCAGCTCAAGCAATTCCTGAAGGGCGACGTGAGAAAGCTGTCACACGCCCAATCCGGAAGCTTGCAAAAGTTGCTGATGATTTCATTCTGGATTCTCGAGAGATCCTGTATCGCTTGAGTAGCTCTACCAGGGATCGTCCCAGGGACATGATCGGCGAACTCAGGCTCGTTGTGCCAAGGGCGTTACGGCCTGACATCCTGCACTACGCGCACGAGGACTTCCAAGGTGGCCACCAGGGCATTACAAGGACGTATGAGAAACTGCGTTCTGAGTTCTACAGGTCCGGCATGTACGCTGATGTGGAAGTTTTCGTCAAGGAGTGTGTGGATTGTGCCAGCGGCAAGGGGCGTCCACCCAATCACGGACCATCCCCAGGAAATATTGAGCCTAGACGCCCTCTGGAAATCGTGTCCATGGATTTTGTGACGCATCTACCGAAGTCGGACCGCGGAAATATGTTCTTGCTCTTGTTCCAGGATGCTTTCTCAGGATTCGTCATGTGTAAGCCAATGAGTTCTACGACGGCATAAGATGTGGCGGAAGCGTATGAAGAGCAGGTATTCAGGAGGTTTGGAGCTAGTTCAATGCTGCGACACGACCAAGATCCAAGATTCACGAGCGAGGTGTTCACACGCTTCCGTGAACTTCTGGGTAGCAAGCAGTGGGCGACTTTGGCGTACCGTCCCCAGGCGAATGGGCAACAAGAACGGTCTGTGCAGACTGTGGTGCGCAGCATCCGAGCGTACATCGCCGAAGCGGACCAGAGTGACTGGGATGACCACGCAGAACGCCTGATGTTCGCCTTGAACACGTCCTTCGACGCCACCCGTCTGGATACCCCTTTCTTCCTAGTGCATGGTTGGGACGCACACGGCACTGTGTCGGCTATGTTGGGACCCAAGCCATCCAGCATCTAAGAGCGCACAGCGTATGAGTGGCGCAGGAAATTGCAGCGTGACTACAGTTATGCGCAAGCCTGTGCAGAGGACCTCAGAAGAAGGCCAAACGTGTGCGTTCTGCTGAGCAGACCAGGAAGTGGCGAGAATTGTCAGATCGTCTGAAATCAGGATTCGAGGCCGGGGATGCAGTCTGGTTATACATACCCAAAGTGCAACCGGGCCTCAGTCGCAAGCTGGCCCATATGTGGCATGGCCCTTTTCGAATCCTGGAGATCCACGACAATTTCCGTGTGAAGCTCAAAGTGGAGGATACAGAATATCGTGTGAACCCATGGGTCCACGTGAGTCGGCTGAAGCCAAGGGCTCTGTTCCCAAAACGACCAACCGTGGAGATTGACGTGGATGAAGATGACGATTTCGATGCTGTTTTGCTGCCCGAAGACAGCTGGGAACCTGATGTCCAGAATGACGAATATGAAGTCGAACGGATTCTGGATTTGCGCTGGACCAAAAGGACTAGGACGTCAAGGCGTACCCGCGAATACGTCGTCAAGTGGAAAGGCTATGACGAGACGGAGTGGCTGCCTGTGTCTAGGCTGAATTGTGGCGCTCTGCTCTACGAGTTCAATCAAAGTGCGAGAGCGCGAGCCCGTTTCCAAGCAATGCAAGCCGGAGATGATCACCCAGGGTTTAATACCATGACATATGAAGAACCCAGGATTCAAGGTGAAAATTCAGGATGTGACAAGTTCTGATGGCCTGGAATACTGGGTGAAGATCGATGGATTCTGTGAATATTGGAAACAGGAATGTGATTTCTAAACTTTGATTTGATAACGAGAAGGAAGTGCTACGACTGATGACATTGAGGCATCGGTAGAATGGACGAAGCGATATCGCCCAGGGCGAGCGCCCGCGCAAAGACGTGAGGAAGGAGTGATCAGCAGGATAGTGTAAAGTGCGGGACGTGCTGTGGATGATCACAAAGAGACAAGTGCGCAACGAGGAAAACGAAGGCATGCAAATGAAAATCCTTGATTTTGTGTGAAGTTAACCCATGAAAATGGGAACGCCACGCGTTACGCCCAGGATGTCAGCAGCAGGGTCCGTCATGGATACTTCGGAGACACTAAGTTGCGCTTGTGAACGTCAAGGGGGCGAATGCGGCCTCGAACGTCGGACGGCACGTACTGGAACCACTCATCATCATTGGCAGTGTACCACTGCACGCGGGCCGGCTCGTGGGAATCAACCTCTGCGAGCTGGATATCCAGGTCAGTGCATCGGGGCCCGCCCAGGTCTTCGACATGAGGGTCCTCCCAGATCCAGTGGCAACACTTGTCCGGAATTTTCCACAAGCCAGGTTCATACAAGAGGGAAGACGGGAATCCTGGAGCATTGAACGCGCGATCAACAAGTGCCTCGTGCTGACGCCGAAGCGAGTTGCGACGAGTACAGCGCTCAGAGTGGAATCGGATATCCTCGGAGTTCTCCTGAGGAATTGGCACCCAGTGTCCCCGCTCCCAAAAGGCTTGGGCATGCTTACGCATGTGTCCCACGAACTCGTTCAGCAACTTGTGAGCTCCAGCATCAAGATCATTCCACTCGTGAAAATAGAGAACGTGGATGCGGCCGTCGAACATAGTCTCCCAGGGCTTGGAATCCAGGATTTTCTGATACGCGTCTCGATCCCAACGCGCGCGGACAAGGTCGTAAGCGTACTTGTGGATCTCATACTATGGGAATCCAGGAGTCTGTGACACGAAGCGGCTCCAGAAAATTTGCCCAAGTCTCTGCTCAGTGACCCGGCCAGCGACAGGCCCGTAAGACATGCGACGGAAGAGCACAAGAGAAGAGCGAAGACACAAGCGAGAAAGAAGACTCAAGCAAGTCCAGACAGAGAGCCGAAGAAGATTGCTCAAGATCGTCCAGACTCCCGCCATAGTAAAGTCAAGTCAAACTCCAGACTCATTGGTCTCCGGACCCCGGACGCAGGATTCCAGACACCAGGCTCCGGACGAAGATCTTCGATGGGCGACCGGTCGCGCCCTGTCCCAGCCTGATTTGTACCCAGAAAGGCCTTCCAAGTTTCAAGTATACTCCGACCAAGATGTTAACGACCGACCAAGACGACCGACCATGATATGTTATGCACTGACCAGATTCCTGCCCTATCCATGACCTGCTCGACATGCGACGTGATTACGCCACGCCCCGACTATAGTGAAACCAAGATAAAAGAGCTGATTCCAGAGAGAACAGTGGATACAGAAGCCTAAGAAAAGATAATCAGAGAGTTCAATTTGCCAAGAAGGGCGCAAGTGCTTCCCCGTCCCCAGGGACGAGGTGTGCTGTCAAGTAAGCGAGAGGAACAAGCCTCGACCGGAGGGATTAACCCTGCCGGCGGCCCTAAGCTACAAGACCTGCGCTTGGACGCGTCGTGACCGCGAATACCGCCGTGGAACTCTCCCAAAGGCTAAGACCAAGTTAGGCGGTGATCGGGCGACGCGCGCTCCGAAGTGACCTGTCCTATTTCATATTCCAGTTGTTGGTCCTCCATTCGGAGGTCCCATTTCATATTAACTGCGTTTCTAGGAGGTTGTGTGTAGTCACCCCTAGATCCGATTGATTGACTACTGTGTGATAGGATTGTATATTGTCTGACCGGAGGTTGTTCTCCTTTTTTTGGAGTTGAACATTTGGAAAGTCTTCCGCCTGGAGCTAATTATCTCCTTGCGGGAGCTGGTGCGCGTGAGTGAAGGGTGCTTTCGGACTCGACCGGTGGTCCGGAAGAAACTCCAGTAGACCGGTGTACGGGCCCCCCGCTCAAGGGCCCCCCAAAGAATAAGTAGCGGCTGTATATTTGTATATTTGCATATTAACTCTCTGATTTTGAAGGTTTGGCTGGAAGGATCTGCTTGTGATCTCAACCCCAGTCGTGGAGACCTACGTTTGAAGTAACGTAAGCGCTCTACACCCAAGACCTTATCATTGTGAAGACAACTCATCAGGTGAAGTTCGTTCTATCGAAGATAAACGACACCTACAGGGATTCACAAGGTCACACGCCACCTCCGTTGGGAGCACCTAGTGCTGCGATCGGAGTCTGACCCCATTGGGAAAATCCGTAAGGAGGAGTAATTCTCCGGACGGGCGGCCCCGTGGCATCGTGCTATACACCTGGGCGGCAAAAGGCGCTCACCCGCCTCGCCACAGCTGGTGCGCGTGCCCGGATTTGGTAGTCCGTGGAATTTCACCGAGTTGTTTTTATATTATATTGATTAAGATCTAGGGTGTTGACTGCTAGCGATCTTCTAACCGTGGTTGATATGGCTGGAAGTGGAAGCAGGAAGAAGGAAGGGCGACGGCAGTCGGCGGAGTCTGAACCAAGCTGGCAGTCGCGCCGAGTTGCGAACTTGGGAGTCGAGCCGCATCGACCTCTGGAAGACGTCGAACGTGACGCCCGGAAGGCCAACGCGGCAAAACGCAAGGCTGCCAAGGAAGCGAAGGAAGTGTCAGCTCCAAGCGAGACGACTTCTGGACCCGCTGTTCCAGACGCGCACCAAGTGTCCAAGAACGGCGACCAAGAGACGGCTCTGGAAGATGCTGACACTTCCATGTCGGCGGACTCGAAGCTAGGTCCGGACGACGAGGACAAGTCCGCTCCGGACATGTCCGCCAAGGCGTCTGCGGGAGGCGCCGATGTGGTTGAGTCCCCGGTGGGTGGTCGAGTTTCGGACTCCCCCCAACCGGAACATGAGGTCGAGGCTTCGGACGTCGACGACGAAGTCCAATACGTTGGAACGAAGAAGCCTTTGGAAGGTCCGGCTGAAGACGTCGAAGTTGTCGAAGTTGGCTCCGAGCTGGACGACGAAGTGCAGCTGGTGAAGGTCGAACCGGCGGTCAAGAAGGAAGCCTACCTGTCTACGGTTCGGGAAGACCAAGTGCTCGAGGACACAGAAGTGTCTTCGCCGAAGTCCTCCGCAACGGCTTCTGCCCGAATGCCGACTCAAGTCCGACCGACACCGGTGTCTCCATCGGAAGTTCAAGTGAAGGCGTATGTGGCTGACCAAGTGCGACGATGGGAGAGGGACGTCTCCGAAAGAAGTGTTCCTCCGAACATCAAGTATGAATGGCCTCAAGCTCATTTGGATTCAACGGCTTACATGTCTGCTATCCTGACTACATCTGAGTACTTACGGAAGCGGACGTCGATGGCCGTGGAGGCGGACGCTTGGATCGCCGAGATGGAGCTGACACGTCGGACGTTTGGGGTCACCCGAGACTGGACGGCCGCGACGATTCCGGTCGGACTCTTCTCCCCACGCGAGTGTGTTGCGGTCCTTCAGACGCAATTGTTCGAGTCCGGCTTCAGTTTTCTGAACTTGGTTCCTGGCTGGTTCCGGACACGAGCTAACAAGGCGCACCCGGACTTGGTCCGCCACGTCGTCGAAGAGATGCTCCTGTTGCTGTACATCGAGATGGCCGAGCTGAAGCAGCTGATGACCAAGGCGACCGAAGTCCAAGCGCAGACGGCTCGCCCCGAACGATCGCGTCCAGACTTGGCTGCACCGGAGCTTGACGCGGAGATGACCGACCACGAAGTCGAGTTGCTGGGATGCGGCTACATCCAGATGCTCAAGGTGTCTGGACTTCAGACGCCGCGAAGTCCGAGGAGCCCCGCGGTGAGTGAGCCTGGACCCAAGCGCGTCCAACGTGTGCCGGCGCTCGCACCTCCGTCGTCCATCCCGACGCCTGAGTCCCCGCAGTCTGTGTCGTCGTTTGCTTTCCGAAGTCTGGAAGGTGCTCGACCTGGCAGTGTGGCATCCGGTCTGGATGCCTCGGTCAAGTCGGAATATCGAGCATCGTCAAGCCTCTTCGGAACGTCAGGTGGCTCGGACGAGTCGCTTGCTAGCGCCACGTCAGGATCGCGAACCTCGAGGGACAGCTCGTCCGGGTTTTCGGGACTGAGCTGGGGTCAAGACGCTGGATCGCACATGCCGGCCGTTCCGATGGCGATGACTGCCCAGACGCTTGGTGGAGTGGCTCCGGTCGAATCCGCGATGGCCATGTACGTCACCCAGGAAGCTCTCCCCCCAAACCCGGTGCGCGTGGATCAGGACGATGTCGTTATGTCGGAGTCCGAACGATCGCACGCCCGGGGACGGAGGTCGAAGACATTCCGGCGTCGCTCCAAGTGTCAAAGTCCGTCGCCATCCGACAGTTCCAGCAGCGACGATGATAGCCGCCGCCGCAGGTCCAGCCGGCGCTCCCAGTCTGAGCGTTCGTACCGCTCGGGACGGTCACATGATTCAGCCAGTTCTGGAAGCACCCAAGTTGCCTTGAACGCCATGTTCCAGGTGCAGGAGGCGGTCGCCAGGATGGAGAGGCACCAGGACTCCGCGCTCGAGAAGCTGAACACCAAGCTGGACTTGGAAGTCGCTCGGAGGTTCGGACCGCCGGCTCGGGACCCACCTGCGAAGGAGGAGTCCACCCGGAACCCGGCCGACGACACTTGGACACGCCGCGAGGTGGAGACCAGGGAAGCCGCTCGACTGGAAGCCGCGCGTCTGGAACGTGAGCGAGCGGACGCACTCTTGGCACAGTATCGTGCCCAGACGGAGACATGTCAGGCCGAAGAGGCGCAGCGCGTGGCGGCCATGATGGAGTCCTTGCAGCGCGAGCTAGAAGATATGCGCGCGGGGCGGGCCCGGGAGCGAGAGTCGGCCAAGAATGTCCAGAAGTTTCTGACTGGACAGTTGCGCGACCTTCGTGCAACATCCGCCCAGACGCCTCCGCGACCATTCGCATTCAGACCTGATTCGGCAACTCGGGACCCTCATGTGACAACGGAAAATCCAGTGGCGACCAGTCGTCAGGTCAGGCGTCCAGAATCCAGTGGCGTAATCAGTGATGACGTAATCAGGGGAGATGTCACACGGACCTCGACGAACCTCGACGAATTCCTGGCGGCCCAGCTTCGGGCGACTCTCAGCGCCGCCACCAAGGCCGACGCCGCGCCGACGCGCGCCAAGACCGAGAGCGCCCCGACGCCTCCGCACGAGGACACGCCGACGCGCGCCCCGAACGAAAGGCGCAGGCGGAGGGCGTGCCACAGCGCAAGGCACAAGCTGGCTCGGCGAGACGGGGGAAGTCTGCGAGTGGCAAGTCGACAGAGCGAGGGGGAAGGGACGCCTCGTCCCGTGGAGAGAAATCGAAGAAGCCCCTCAAGCACCGTGGTGATCCGGATAGTTCCGATTCTGGCTCAAGCTCCGACGGGAGTTCTTCGGACTCCGACAGCCCCGATAGCTCGTCGTTTGAAGATGTCGCCCCGAACACGCCGACTGTTGCAGGGCCCGGAGGAACGCTATTCACGTTCCGGCCATATGTGAATGCGAACAGCCTGGAGGATTTCGATGAGAAGGCGTCGCTGGCGGTCCGGACAAGGTGGCTGGAGAGATTCCAAAGCATCGCGGCTCAGGGCGGATGGACGGACAAGGTCAAGATATACGAGATGAAGCTCAAGTTGTCCGCCGCTGTCCGGAACTGGCGCGCGAACCTTCGTCCGAAGGTGAGACGAGACTGGAAGAAGTTCCTGAAAGAGTTCCGTGAGATGTATTGCAAAGCAAAGACCTCAGACTCCGAACGCTACTACACGATGGTTCAAAGGAAGTCAGAAAGCCCACTAGAGTTTTACTATCGCCTGAACAAGGTGGCAGATAAGGCGGGTATCGATTTCGACTCGTCGTCCAAGCAGCGGGAACGTCATCTGAAGGTATTCACGAAGAAGCTCTTGAACTCACGCCTTCGATCGACGTTGCAAGGCCAACGCATCCGGAGACTACGTGACTTGGAGTACGTCCTAAAGCAGCACGAAGAGATGACCCAAGGCGACGACGACGATGCTCCTCAGGCCAAGCGAGACTTCCGGGCGGACAATGTTCCGCACGGACGGTTCCAGTCGAAGCGTGCCGGCCGCGCGTATGTGGTTCAGGACGAAGATGTGTCAGATGAAGGTGAAGATGATCGGGAAGTGCGGTTCCAAGATGCGGTGGAAGAAGTTCCTGCCACTCCGTCGACGGCAAGCTCGGCTGTTGGAGGAGCGCCAACCGGAGGTGATTCCAGGCGAGACGAAGATCGCGTGCAAGATATTTCAAGCACTGTCTTCCGGATTATGGAGAATTCAGGTTGGAGACCTCCCTTGAGCGGAGATTTCCGAACACCACCTCGGTCCCCTCGTTTCGACACTGCGAACCGCACCAAGTTCTGTGAGCGCTGCAATGATTTTGGACATTCTACGGAGAGCTGCTGGACCGACCTCAAGTGTGATCGCTGCGGCCGGAAAGGGCACCCTGCCCGCCTGTGCAGAGTTCGACCTTGCCTATTCTGCAAGAAGTTTCATGAAGACCAATGTGAAGAGTGGAAGAAGTTCCAAGCTGTGAAGACTCTCGCTCGTCAAGGGACACTGGACCTTCCGTCCGCTATCCGGAATCAACTACTGGATGGGGACGTCGACTCTGGGGAACAACAGTTAAACTAACAAGCCCGCTGGATGGGGATCCAGAACGCGTCGGGCTCAAGACTACCCCGGAATTGTGTGTCCTAGTGTATTGGACCAGAGTTGAGGAACAAGCACCAAGATAACCATCAATGCATGACTGTGATTTCAGAGGAAAACGACAAGTACCTATCCGATCAACAGCGTTTGGAGCGGTCTCGGCTGGAAGAAGGTCGTCTGGGGATAATAATTCAGACGACCCTCCCGAATTCCGACTGGGGCCCGGCCAAAGGTACGGATGGTGGAAAGAGCACAACCCTGAGGACACCAAGAAAGTGGCGATGGTGCATGGCGCTGTGAACAATTATCGAACGGATATCCTCCTGGACTCCGGAGCATCTGTTAGCATGGTGAGTTTGGACCTTGCGCGTAGGCTCAAACTCCGGCTTAAGTTTTGCAAACAGCTCCGGGTGTCTGGACTGGGTGGTGTCCCGACGATTATCACGGCTACTACCGAGGTGAAGATTACCTTAGGACCTCGCGTGGTCTACATTATGGAACTATGGGTCGCGAACATTGGCGAAGGTGTGGATGTGCTTCTCGGTATGAACTTCATGTACTCGGCTGGGGTTCGATTGTGTGCTCAGGAAGGGTTGGTCAAGCTGCCGGACGAAGAGACGGTACTGTTAGCTGGTCGGACTGCGGACCACATGGGACGTGGCCTGGACCTGGCCGTCACTCCGAAAGAGAGTCTGTACTTAGCCCCAGGTGAGGCGGCCGTCGTCCGAATTGACTACGGTCAGAGCAATCCGCAACGCGAAGTCGTTTGGGCTGGGCGAGGTGACCGCTGGGTTACGCAGATTATCTATGCTGCGAAGTCCTGGCCAGTTGCTGTGAAGGTGGTTAACATCTCGGACAAGACAGTCTGGATTGACCCTCGAACGGCGGTGGCCCGGGTTGTGGAGTTTGGATTTTTCCCGACAGCCGGAAGGTTTGTCCGTCCAGGATTACGGAGGTATCGAGAATGGCAAGTGATGATTTATGAAAGTACCAACTCGAGGGAGCTCAGAGAGCGTGAGGAACGGCTCGCTCGAGCGCAGCAGAGTTCCGAACCGCCGTGTGTCCAAACTCCCGATTACACGTGGCCCACGAAGTTACTCACTCGGTCACCGGCTGATTCGGCGAAGGTGCACATGGTGCGCCTGCAGCCTAAACCTGGCGTGAAGACGGAAGGTCGTTGCCCGGATCAGACTCCTCGCCTTTCGGAAACCGAGATATCCGGAGCGTCCGAAGGAGAATACACGGTTCCTGAGGCTGCTCCAGGTGAGGTACCCGGACCAGGCGAGAATGTTGAGAATGCGAGCTCGGTGTCCGAAGTTGCGAAGGTCCAGCTGGTAACGATCGAAGATCCTGATAGGAACCCGGATGAGGACTCCGGTTCGGACTTGGACGAGTTTTATGACGCGATCAGTTTTGACGATGAGTGTCTGACCGAGTACGTTCCGGAAATCCCCGTTGGAGTCAAGCCGAATGTTGATCGGAGCCCTGAACGATCGTCTATTCCGGTCCGAAGGCTCGAAGTGGAGTACGAACGATGCATGCAGATGAGTGCGGAAGAACTGAACCTGGAACCAGCCGTGTACATCCACGAAGGTAGTGAGTTGCTGGCTCAGCTGCGCGACGAACTGGCCATGCTTCCGGAACTCCAAGAGTTGAGTCCAAGGTGTGATATCGAGAAGGCCGACGTTGGAGAACCTGGACGGACTACTTCGGCCGAAGAGGAGAAACTTCGAATGCACCTGAGGTATCACCACAAGATATTCTTGGGAGACGGGAATGCTGCCCCCGCGCCGGCTCGTGGAGTGTGGTGTGATCTAGATGTCGGTGATGCTAAACCAGTTGCTCAGCGTCCGAGGTCAATCGCCCCACACTTAGCGATCAAGGTCTACGAGTTGCTGAAGAAGCTCTTAGAGACAGGGCTGATAGAACACTCCGAATCGCTGTGGGCTTCCCCGATCGTCATCGTCCTGAAGAAGAACGGCGTGGACATCCGGATGTGTATCGACTACCGAGTGGTGAATGGATTCATTCAACTGTCCAATTATCCTCTGCCTTTGATCGACGATCTATTGATTGGCTTTGAGAGTGCAATGTGGTTTATGAGTCTGGACATGGCGAGTGGATTCTGGGCCATCCGGATGACTAAGAGTGCGAAGCTGATCTCGGCCTTCGTCTGTCCGCTCGGGCACTTCCAGTGGGTTCGGATGCCGTTTGGACTCAAGAATGCCCCTCTCGTCTACCAGGCAGTGATTAATAACTGCCTGTGGGGTTTCGTGAGACTGTCCCCGGAAGAAGAATTGGAGGTGGACCAAGATGTTCTGGACTTCCTGAGCTTGGACCCGTCCAGGAGTGACTCCGAAGGCCAAGTGTTGGCACTGACGGATACAGCGACGGTGTTCCAGAGGAACATCCCTGCTCCAGACAGCATGGGTCCGGTTTTGGGACGGAGCTCGTACATTGATGACATCGCACATGGCGCGCCCACCTGGGACAAGCTTTGTGAGGATTTGAATGCTCTTCTATTCCGCTTGCGCTACTGGAATATTTCTGTGAGTCTCCCGAAAAGTGAGTTTGGGAAGCTGTCGATTCCATACCTGTCGCACGAAATTAGTGCAGAGGGGATTCGGGCAGTTCCGAAAATCGCTAAGGGAGTTCAAGACCTACCATTCCCGAAGACCCTGAAAGGAGTGCAGTCCTTCCTTGGAAGTCTGAACTACTATCATAAGTTTATTGAAGACTTTCCGGTAGTGGCTGCAGTCTTGTACGAGCTTTCAGACGACCAAGTGCAAGCCGGACGAGATCTCACCAGGGCCAAGGCTGCGTTCGAGATTCTCAAGAAGAAGATCGTTTCAACCCCACTGCTCCGGCATCCAGACCGGACAAAGCCGTTCGTGATCATCCCACATGCTAACCGTTGGGCTGCTTGCGCGGTCCTCGGTCAGGAATACGATGGAAAGATCCAACCGGTGCGATTTACTGGACGAGTTCTGAATGATGCTGAGCTCCGTTATCACATAGCTGAAAAGGAGGTGATTGCTGTGCTAAGAGTCCTTCAAGTCTTCCGAACACTTCTCGAGGGTTGTCACCTGGAAGTCTACACTCGGCACTCAGTCTTCAGGTGGATACTCCAGTCGAAGTCTGCTGACGGACGCTGTGTTCCGTGGGGGGGGTATGCTCTCACACTGGGACATCACCGTCCGGAAGGTCCAGAAGGATGAAGACGTTCTGGCGACTATCATGGGAGCTGGGATCACCCCGCGTGAGCATTTGGACGAAGTCGCAGAAGCACTGATACCTGCCAAGGGACGCGTTCAGAAGCCCCCAGTTCTCAGTGTGGAGATGCTCGACGATACCTATCAGGGCGTCGTCCTGAGTTTCGATGGTGCGGCCAAGACGTCGACTCGGCAAGGAAGCTGCGGGTGTATTCTCTGGCAGCTCCCCGGCTGGAAGGTGCTCGAAGCCCGAGGTTTCGTTTTGGACGACGTGACAGTCAACGATGCGGAGTATCATGGATTCCTGAAAGGAGTCCAGATGGCGCTCGACCGTCAGGTCGAAGACTTGGTGGTTGTGGGAGACTCTCGGATCGTGATTCAACAAGTCCAAGGTCTCATCAACTGTCACCAGCCGAACCTCCAGAAACACTTGGCTGAGTGTGAAGTCCAGAGGGATAAGTTCCGGACGTTGCGACTGGTCCATGTTAAGCGCGAGTACAATCAAGCTGCCGACTACCTGACGTCGAAGACGCTGGCACTCGGAGGGTCCTGGACTGTTCAGGATTCCGAAGAGCGGACACACCTGGAAAGAGTGTCGAAGATTGCGGAGAGGCTGATGAAGCCAAAGGTGGTCCATCTGGAAGGAGACCTATCTCCGCGTCCTGAGACTTCGGCCCGGATGGAAAGTGACGCAGTGGCTGCAGACTCACAATCCGCGCCGCTCTCTCGTGCGGCAAGAGTCTTCGCTGCGTTGACGAGGTCGAAGGCCAGGGACGCCGTACATCCGGATCCGGGAGTTGAGGACATTGCTCCTCCTGGTGATGGTGAACCTCAGCGACCCATGGGTCCCCTCGAGTATCAGGCCGAACGGTGGAGACGTATCAGGACGCACCAGGATCAGGATGCTTACTTGTCCGAAATCAAGTCGTTCCTGAAAGGGGATATCGACGGATTCTCGCCGAGAAGGCTCCGCAAGATTGCTAAGGTGGCGGACTTGTTTGCGTTAGATGCTCGGAATGTGTTATATCGTCTGGCCCGATCGACTCGAGACCGCCCTCGCGACTTTGAAGATGAGCCGAGACTGGTGATCCCGGAATCCCTGCGGCCAGACATGCTGCACTACGCACACGAGGATTTCCAAGGTGGCCACCAAGGCATCACCCGGACGTACGAGAGACTCCGTTCGGAATTCTACTGGCCAGGGATGTACGCTGATGTTGAGCGCTGTGTCAAGGAGTGTGTCGACTGTGCGAGTGGCAAGGGACGACCGCCCAACGAAGGACCGTCGCCCGGAAATATTGAGCCCAGACGTCCGTTCGAAGTTGTCTCGATGGACTTTGTCACTCACATGCCGGAGTCCGAACGTGGAAACACCTTTCTGTTGTTGTTCCAGGATGCGTTTCCGGTTTCGTGATGTGCAAGCCCATGCGGTCGACTACTGCTCAAGACGTCGCAGAGGTCTACGAAGAATGTGTGTTCCGGAGGTTTGGAGCGAGCTCCATGGTCCGACATGATCAGGACCCCCGCTTCATGAGTGAGGTCTTCACACGGTTCAGAGAACTTCTGGGAAGCAAGCAGCGAGCCACTCTCGCTTATCGTCCGCAAGCTAATGGTCAACAGGAGCGGTCCGTCCAGACTGTCGTTCGAAGTATCCGAGCGTACATTGCTGAGGCGGACCAAAGTGACTGGGACGACCACGCGGAGAGGCTCATGTTCGCTCTGAACACGTCGTTCGATGCCACGCGTCTGGATACACCCTTCTACCTAGTGCATGGTTGGGACGCTCAAGGGACGCTGTCTGCGATGTTGGGTCCGAAACCCTCTAGCGTTCCGGAGCGGACTGCCTATGAGTGGCGTCGGAAGCTTCAACGACAATATAGCTACGCGCAAGCATGTGCCGAGGATCTGCAGAAGAAGGCGAAACGCCAGCGTTCTGAGGTCCAGACGCAAAGGTGGAGAGAGCTGTCCGCACGACTGAAGTCTGGGTTCGAGAAGGGAGATTCGGTCTGGCTACACATTCCGAAAGTCCAGCCGGGTCTCAGCCGTAAACTCGCCCACATGTGGCATGGCCCCTTCCGGATTGAAGAGATGCACGACAACTTCCGAGTCAAGCTCAAGATTGGTGACACAGGGTACCGGGTTAATCCCTGGGTCCATGTCAGTCGACTTAAGCCACGTGCCCTCTTCCCGAAGCGTCCAGTCGGAGAGGTCGAAGTGTCCGGAGACGATGATTTCGACGCGGCCTTACTTCCGGAGGACAGCTGGGAGCCAGACTCCGAGCGTGACGAGTATGAAGTGGAGAATATTCTGGACCTCAGGTGGTCTAAACGGACCCGAACGTCTAGACGCACTCGAGAGTACCTCGTTAAGTGGAAAGGGTATGACGACCCCGAATGGTTGCCCGTATCTCAACTCAGTTGTGGAGCATTGCTGTACGCGTTCAATCAAGGTGCACGCGCACGAGCCCGGTTCCAGACGATGCAGGCTGGGGACGATCACCCCAGAGCCTAGTACATGTCTGAACTGGATCGACTGCGCGGATGTGCCCCTCGACGGAATGTGCTTTGAATCGATAGATTTGCGATGTGAGTTCAGATATGATATTTTCGGAGTGTCAAGTGGAGAACGAGTGGAGAGTTTCGGAAAGACGAAGCTTGGAGTTTGAGAAGTTTGGAGTTTCAGGACTAAGGTGACAAAGGGATAAGAATGAGGAAAACGTAGAAGATGTATTCAAGAGGAATTACGCATAATGAGTGCGGACGCTACGCCTGCGACTTGGTCCGGAGATTAATCTTCGATCGAGTCACGCTGTCCGGCTGGAATCAGAGTGCGGCGAACATCTTCCGGCAGATGGGCGATGCGCTCGTCGTCCGAAGAGCAGAGTCCCCATTCCGTACGGGCCGGCTCGCGAGCATCCAGAAGCTCCATCTGTTCCTTCAGAGTGTAGCGGACATCGGTTCCCGGCTTGGTGTGGTCCCGACTCATCAGGATCCAGTAGCAGACACGCTTGGGAAACTTCCAGATGCCCGGCTCGTTCCAGATGGAAGCCGGGACGACCTTGTCAATGTGCTTCTCCTTGGTGGCAGCCCGCTTCCTGACGCTCTCATGGTTCTTGCCACGCCGGAGGCTGAGCTTCCGGACAAACTTGGAGTCGCAGTCTCGATCCAGCACGATCCAGTGGAGCGCATGCCAAAACGCCTCTGCATTGTCTTCCATGAAATCAATCCAATCTTCGATTGCCTTGATCACACTTGTGCTGAGACTGGAACGTCGGTGGAAGAAGAACTCCGCCCGGCGCTCGCCGGACATCTTGACCCAAGGGCGTGTAGCCAGGAATTCCTTGAGCTCGTCGGGTTGACAACGGTCTTTCAAGATGTCCAGATCGTGTCGATTTGGCTCGAAATCCGGAAAACCCAGCGTCTGGAACGGTGCATGTGCGGTCGGACTACCAGGTTTCATGCGGACACCAAAATACATCCAGGACACTTCATTCGGGCCAGGCGACTCAATCAGTCGTCGCTCTTTCGCCGTCAGTTTAGCCGGACGCTTGGCCGCGAGTGCAGTCGGGCCTCCAGAGCTGCGACGTTTCGACTTTCCAGACTTGGACTCCGCCTTGACCCCGGATCTGGACTTCTTCCTGGACGACGACTTGGATTTGGTCTCCGGCTTGAGCTTCTTGGGCGTGCCCGATTCAGCTGAGGATTGACTCAGACGTCGGCGCTTGGAGGCTCGCTTAGCAATGCTAGGAGGGATGCCATCCGGAGAGCCGTCATCATCATCGTCTGCCTCACCGTGGTCGGATACTTCGCCTGCGTCATCATCCCCGTTGCCTCCGTCATATTCGTCGTCGACACCGTCATCCGGATCTTGCTGAGGGTCGTATTCTTCGTCCTTGTCTTCAGCCTCGTCATCATCGTCGTCCTCGTCATCTTCGAACTCGGCTGCGTCGGGATTGAGACTCGGGAGTGAGCCATCCCACTCTGGAACATCGTCGTCGACCTTGCGCAGACTGTCCAGAGCAACCGAGGCGACTGACAGGTAACGACGCGGCACATGCTTAGTCCACAGCGCAGTATCCAGACGGTGCCAGCGCATCATCGACACGAGCATGGCCACTAGGTGATACAAGGGGAACCTCGAGTGGAGACACTTGTCCTGATTGATCAAGTCCAGTGCATCCGGGAATTCCAGACCATCCTTCATCAGGAGCTGGAGATCTGGACGCAAGTCCTTCCAGACGACCGGATAGTCCGCCAAGTGCGCCCGGGCCTTCGCGCTCGACAAAGGCAGAGGCGATTCCTCTGGACGGCACCGAGAGCTCGAGTCCGCAACCCAGTCTGTTGGGAACTCCTGCGCTTGGTCCGGAGCCACCTTGCTCGACTTGGACTTTGACTTGGGAAGGGACTCCGCTTGACCCGAACGCTTGTGCTTGGACCCGGACGCCTTGGACGGTGAACCCTGCGACAAGTCGATGACAGGACCCGGCGGAGGCGGCTCACTCTCCTTGGTCTCCTCGTCCTCGTCCGCAGGCGGGTCCAGCCGGACGAAGCTTGGTGCCTGGAAACCCAGGTTGTCGTTGGCTATGACCGTAATGACAGTCTGCCACTCTGGAGGGACTGGAGTTCCAGACTCCAGATGGTCCAGGAGGTCGCGGAGCCTAGGCCAATTCATCATGACCGCCGCGTGCGCGTGGAGAAAGTTCATCACATGAGCCGTTCGGAGACGCGGTCCTTGGGACCGTGGAGCCAGGGGTGGTCGAGACGCCCGCGCGACCTTCAACTCCGCTTCCAAAGTCTTGACTTGAGCGCGCAAGCCCCGGACGTCGCTCTCACGCTCCTCCATCAGAAGTAGGAAGTCAGCACGCGCTTGAGCCATGGCCGCGTTCTTCTCTTTCTGGAGCCCCGCCACTTTGGAAACCCAGTAGTCCGCTTGGAACTGCTGCGCGCGCTTGAGCCGAAGAACTTCCTCCTGAAGTTCGACCTCCGACTTCACTGCTGCGTCCTGTCCCAGTCGACGCTTGATCATGTCGTACTTGGCTGTCACCTTCCGAAGGAGGGATACCGTTCCGAATGTGCGATAGGCCAGTTGCTTGGCGTCGAACTGAGACAGGATGCTCGCCAGCTCGCGCTTGACACGGAAGCTCTTGAGTTGGGCCGTGAGCTCGGACTCCGAAAGCGGATCCTCGCGCGGAGTCAAGATGAAGTCGCTGATGACATCGTCTTCCTCGAAGAAGTCATAGAGGTGAGCCAACTCAGCAGCCCCCAGACTCTCCATCTGGACCAATGCCTCCAGACCGCCGAAGCCATCTTGCAGGAAGGTCCTGCCGTCGTTGTGTCTCTCGGTCGCCGGAATCCCGACAACCCGGACGGTGGTGTCTGGAGCCTCCCCTGGCGCGATGTCAAACGCCGCAGGCTGACTAGGCGTGGAGCCCTGCCCGGACGAAAGCCGACCCTGCGCTTGGAGAACCTTCGCTTGCTCTGTGTCGAGCGTTTGAAGGCTCTTGAGGACCGCGGCACCTGACCCTTGTGGCTGATTCGCCGGGCTCGAGGCTCTTCTGCTGGGTGGAGGCGTGGGCGTCTGGTTCTTGGATCCGGAGGCCGGAGTCCCCCCTTTCGGGGCGGGCGGCTGCCACTCCGTCTCCTCCTCCTCCTCCTCCTCCTCCTCTTCCTCCGCCTCGCTCTCATCGCTCGAGCTACGAGAGGCGCTCGGACGAGGTCTATTGCCTACGCTTGATGTGGCGGAGCCAGCCCCGGCCGGGGCGCTACTCGCGGCGCTCGTTGCAGGCGCGACCACCATCGTCTTGTTTGGCTGATGGGAAATCGCGATTTGGCTGCGTTTCGACGAAAGAAGTTTCCGATTGATGTTTTGCGACCCGATTGGCTGACGCGACATGGGACAAAGAAGGGAGGCCACCTCTGCGAGCTGGGCTACCTTGCCGCCCTCCGGACCACTCCGACGTTTGGACATTTTCGTCCGCCTTGCTACGCGTGGTCTCATCGCAACCTATCAGTTCGGGAGTAAATTCCTCTATGAGAGATTGGGATGAGAGGGACGGTTGACACGAAGCGGCTCCAGAAAATTTGCCCAAGTCTCTGCTCAGTGACCCGGCCAGCGACAGGCCCGTAAGACATGCGACGGAAGAGCACAAGAGAAGAGCGAAGACACAAGCGAGAAAGAAGACTCAAGCAAGTCCAGACAGAGAGCCGAAGAAGATTGCTCAAGATCGTCCAGACTCCCGCCATAGTAAAGTCAAGTCAAACTCCAGACTCATTGGTCTCCGGACCCCAGACGCAGGATTCCAGACACCAGGCTCCGAGGGAAGATCTTCGATGGGCGACCGGTCGCGCCCTGTCCCAGCCTGATTTGTACCCAGAAAGGCCTTCCAAGTTTCAAGTATACTCCGACCAAGATGTTAACGACCGACCAAGACGACCGACCATGATATGTTATGCACTGACCAGATTCCTGCCCTATCCATGACCTGCTCGACATGCGACGTGATTACGCCACGCCCCGACTATAGTGAAACCAAGATAAAAGAGCTGATTCCAGAGAGAACAGTGGATACAGAAGCCTAAGAAAAGATAATCAGAGAGTTCAATTTGCCAAGAAGGGCGCAAGTGCTTCCCCGTCCCCAGGGACGAGGTGTGCTGTCAAGTAAGCGAGAGGAACAAGCCTCGACCGGAGGGATTAACCCTGCCGGCGGCCCTAAGCTACAAGACCTGCGCTTGGACGCGTCGTGACCGCGAATACCGCCGTGGAACTCTCCCAAAGGCTAAGACCAAGTTAGGCGGTGATCGGGCGACGCGCGCTCCGAAGTGACCTGTCCTATTTCATATTCCAGTTGTTGGTCCTCCATTCGGAGGTCCCATTTCATATTAACTGCGTTTCTAGGAGGTTGTGTGTAGTCACCCCTAGATCCGATTGATTGACTACTGTGTGATAGGATTGTATATTGTCTGACCGGAGGTTGTTCTCCTTTTTTTTGGAGTTGAACATTTGGAAAGTCTTCCGCCTGGAGCTAATTATCTCCTTGCGGGAGCTGGTGCGCGTGAGTGAAGGGTGCTTTCGGACTCGACCGGTGGTCCGGAAGAAACTCCAGTAGACCGGTGTACGGGCCCCCCGCTCAAGGGCCCCCCAAAGAATAAGTAGTGGCTGTATATTTGTATATTTGCATATTAACTCTCTGATTTTGAAGGTTTGGCTGGAAGGATCTGCTTGTGATCTCAACCCCAGTCGTGGAGACATACGTTTGAAGTAACGTAAGCGCTCTACACCCAAGACCTTATCATTGTGAAGACAACTCATCAGGTGAAGTTCGTTCTATCGAAGATAAACGACACCTACAGGGATTCACAAGGTCACACGCCACCTCCGTTGGGAGCACCTAGTGCTGCTATCGGAGTCTGACCCCATTGGGAAAATCCGTAAGGAGGAGTAATTCTCCGGACGGGCGGCCCCGTGGCATCGTGCTATACACCTGGGCGGCAAAAGGCGCTCACCCGCCTCGCCACATCTGACACGAGGAGTTCTTGGAAGAGCTCGCATACTGCACTAAGACACCGTGAATGCGCCAGGAAGAATCGCCGTCACCAGGAACTTCCACTGACATGAGCTCTTCGACCGTCAAATCGTCATATCCCTTGCTCGCTAACACCGAAGGATTTCTGGAGCGAGGCTTCGCGGGCGTATCCTGAGTTCCACGAGGTTCACTGGAATCCTGACGCCCTGAGGAGGCATTCTGGCGCTGGCGTTTCGCGGGTTTGTTGGGAACAGTAGTGGAGTTGTCGTCGTCGGAACGAGCGCGCTTGACCGGAGACATGGGTTTTGGAGCCGGCTGTTCGCCATCCATATTCGACACACCCTCTGAGCCGCCTTGCTCTTCCTCGCCTTCGCCATCTTCCTCGGAGCTGCTGCTGCTGAGCGGACTACCACCTGGGCTGTCCGCTGGAGGCTGGTAGTCAGGTTCATTCTCGAGGTCATCTTCCGAGGAATCTGCGTCTTCGTCGTTGTACACGATGTGATCATCGAGCCACCCCCAGGATGCTGGGACTTCGTCCCGTTGTAGACGTCGGTCCAAGCACTCGTCAGCCATTGCGTAGTATGCCTCAGGCACGTACTTGGCCCAGGGTGTCGAATCCAGACGCCGCCAATACATCATGCTCACCAGCATCTTGACCAGTTGCGGCTGCCGAAAATGCCCATGTGCAGCGCGATCGCTGCCGACCCAATCCATGGCTGCGTCGTACTTGATCCCTGCGAGCATGGTTTGGCGAACGTCAGGACGAACCTCTTTCCAGACGACGCCCCAGGAAGCATCATGCGCGCAGCCTCCTTCGAGATGGTAGTCTTCTCGCCGGCACGTCGAACTGAGTCGAGGCCAGGCTGGTGATCCGTGGGGCGACGCTGGACCTTGTGACGATTGGAATTCTGGGATGACTCCGGCGCTTGTGATTTCCTGGAGCTTTGCCGTTTCTTGGGCTTTTGTGTCTTGCTTCCAGAATTCGCATTGCTGCTGGAATTCGCTTTCCCTTTGGGCTTGCTCTCGGAACCGGTAAGATCCAGGAAGTCTGGGCGCTTCGGCGTCCCTGGCCCAGCAGACGGAGGCAGTCGTTTGCTTTGCTCTGGATACGGAGGTACTGGAGCCTTGCGTTTGTCCATCGCTGTGACGCTGATGACTGTATCCCAAGATGCAGGAGGCTTGGAGTCCTTGATGCAGAGCTTGAACAAATCGTGGAGACGCTCCCAATTTCCCGAGAAGTCTGTGTGTTCTTGCAGGAAGTCGGGAAATTTCCAGGGGTCCAGAGTGGCATTTTCGAGCCGAGATTTCAGGATTCGCGCTTGTGTTTCTGCGTCCTCGAGCCGGGTCTTCAGCGAAGCTCGCTCAGCTTCCAAGGCATCAATCTCGTCTTGGTATTTGGCCTTCTGAGTCTGGAGCTCTATCTGGAACTGGGTTTCAAGGTCCGCCGTCTTGCTCAGAGCCTCCTCAAGCTCGCGGTGCCAGTAGTCACACGTGAACTTCCACTCGCGCTTGAGTTCCTCACACTTGCTCTGAGCAGCGATGGCATCCTGGATGGCAGACGACCCTTGGGCTTCGACTTGCTTTCGGAGTCGGCGATGGCTGCCCAGGACACGACGCAGAAATCCAGTTGTCTTGAACACGCGCTCGGCCAGCCGCGAGCTATTGAAGTGCCTCAGAGTGGAAGCGAATTCACGACGAGAACCAATGGAATTCAGGACTCCGTCCAGATCGTACGCAGAAAGCGCCACACGCCGCGCACGCAGCACGCCATCATTAGTGTCCGCGCCGCAGAGTTGCTTCAATTCCACGAGATCGTCATCCGAGAAATCCTCGAAGCCAATCAGAGTCGTGGTTCCGCCATAGCCGTCCATGGTGTAAGCTCCATTGCGAACGTCGCTGATGGAAGCCGGTACACCCACGAGATACGCGTGACCCTCTGGGTCTGGAGGCGAGGGGAGTTTCCAATGGGGCGGCAGCTCAGGTCGCAGGAACGCGGGCTGGTGGACCTCCTCGTACTTGAGCAGACCGCTATAGAGGAGCCGGTGAATGTCGTCGATGGTCGCGTGGCGCGGGACGTTGTACGCCGGCGCCCGCGCGATTATCGCGCGAATGTCAGCCGCCACCTCCTCGGTTGTTTCTTGCGCGCTGGCGTCTGGACGTCCTTGAGCGGGGCTCGCGCTGCCAGCGCCCGCCGAATCGCCTTCGCTGCCTTTGCCAGCCTCGCGATGGGGCTGCGCGCCTTGGCCATCCAAAGAAGTCGGCTGCTGCGCCGGTGGAGCGCGCGCCGAGGTATCGCTGGGCGCCGAACCGTCCTCGGAAGTGTTGACGGGCGCCATGCCGCCCACTGGAGTGTTGCCGTCGACTGCTGGAGTGCTGGAGATTGCCGCAGATGCGTTGCCCTCGCGCTGCTGCGCCGGAGCTGCCGCGTCAGCTGAAGGCGCCGCGCCGCGCGCTGGCGTCGCTGCGGGGGCGCTCTCCGTCATGTTGACGAGCTGTGAAATGGCGATGTGACCTCGCATCGCGCGAGTGATTTTGTGCTTTCGGGAAAAATACCATGAAGATGGGTTTTGACAACCAACCGTTGGGGAGACAGGGTGCAGAAGTGATTGAAACCCTGGAAGGCGACAGAGTGCAACGGACGTGTCGAGCTCCATGTTGCGGCGCGCCTTGTGTGATAGTGGCCTGGCCATGGTTCACCAGTTCGGAGTATTTTCCTCTATGATGGACTTGGACCGGGAGGGGCGGTTGACACACAGCGGCCCCAGATTTTCGCTGACGACGAACGTCACTGGTTTGACTTGGAGTCTATATTGAGTTGTGATTGGTGGGGAGAGAGAATGCGGCACGGCCGTACCCGTGTGACATGAGTGGCGACAGGGATGGGGCGTGTTCTTGTGGAAGGAATCCCGCGCCTGACCGAAGATGGGCCCAACCGGCTGGAAGTGTGAAATCCTGGGCGTGCACACCCAGGATTCAACAAGTGCATTCAGTCCAGCCACCGGACTTTCCCTTACGACGAGTGCCTAAAGGCTGGCGGAAAGTGTCTCTGGAGAATGTATCCCAGAGTACACCTCGTCTTGCTGTGGTCCAGAGCGACAAGATGGATCAAGTACCAAGAAACACCCACTACCACCACCATGATCACGCGCTGGAAGCCGTAGAAGTTGATGTTTGTGGAGATACACGCTAGTCTGTGATGAAGAAGAGTTTGCACCCAGAGTGCACCACGGAAACCCAAGATTCACTTGTGTGAAGACAAGTGCCCCAGGATTTCAAGATGGAATCCTGGGATTGGACCGTGAATCCAGACGCCCTATACTAAAATCAAGTATCTCCCAAGCCGACATCCAAGATTCACCAAGTTACGCCAAGATTCACCAAGTCACGCCAAGATTCCAAGAATCACCCAAGATACCAAGTGGAATCCTGAGTGTGAATGCGAAGCAAGTTTGGAGCCAGTTTGAGGCCAGTTTGCAATCAAGTGATGTGTGGCTTGAAGAACAGTCGAGAATCCAGTAAGACCTGTCGACTCGACTTTTTCGAAGAGAAGAGGGAGAGTGCTCACACTATACTGTAACCAAGACAACGGACTCGCTGCATGGTGAAACCAAGTCATTTGTTAACCCACGACGAAGGTGCGACGACCAAGTCGTCACTAGTCAGGACCTCTGAACCCAAGGTATACTAAAGCCAATATATTCGACCCGAAGCATAATGAACCGAAGACATTTGCCCGTAGAAGAGTGCAGAAGAGAGAAGTGATAGTGTAGTCGATAACCAAAACAGAGTTCAATTTTCCCTGTAACGCGCAAGTGACTTCGGCCAAGCCTGCCGACGGAAATCCGGAGGACCCGAGACTACTACCGCGGGACATTAAGGGCGCATCGACTACAAGGACGAGTCGTCTGTGCGAGCTCCACCTACTCTAAGTCCAGTTAGGTGGTGACCAGAGACGCCTTGTGCATCCTGGGGTGATCCATCTATTTCATATCCTAGTTGGGTCACTTGCTGTGCTCGTGGTAGCCCATTTCATGTTCCCGATTGTGTTCTGGAGTGCTAAGTAGTCGCCTCCAGGATATTGTATTGACTGCTGCGTGTGACGGGAAGGTTAACTGATAGTGATTGTATTTTCCCTCTTAATTGAGGGTGGTGCGCGTATTGGCGAGTATTCAGGCGAGCTAGGCGCCTGGATTTCAGACTCGAGTGAGCCTAGTGTGTGAGTGACCCACCGTCCGAGGGTCCAAAAGAATAAGTGACGGCTAGTTGTAGTGTTGTATACTCTGTATTTGTTGGTTATCGGACTAAGAGAGCACTTGGGTAAGGTGCCTTCTGAGTTCCAAGCTTCACCCAGAGTGGAAGTGACATCCTGGATCCTGAATTCGTGATATTCTGGATTCGGGTGATCTGAAATTCTGGGTTGCCTTCAGCATCGAGGGCGCGTTCTGGATTAGACGTGCGCCTCAGCGTTTCTTCAAAGGCTACATTTACAACTCCGGTGAAGTGTCGTTCCGTCGAAGATAAACGAGCCGACAGGGATCACGCAAGGTACTCACGCCAAACAAGGGAGGGTGAAATTCAGGGTTTGCTTTGCGGCACTCTGGGTTTTATTCTTCTTCTGTTGACTCCCAGTATTTTCCTGGGCTACGCTGTACAAAACACCCCTGGGCGATCAAGGTTTCATCGGCCTCGCCTCACACCGCTTTCGAGTGCACGACGGACTACTGCTTTATAACGCAGTCGACGACAACGCGATCCGCGTTGTCGTGCCGAATGACCATGACCTGCGACTCAGGATCATGTACGAACAGCATGATGCCCCGACTGCGGGACATCTCGGACGTGAGAAGACATACGTCCTTCTCACGCGCGACTTCTACTGGCACCACCAGTATAAGTGGGTGCGCAAGTACATCCGTGCTTGCGAGGTATGCCAACGCGTAAAGCCTGCGCCATTCGCGCAGGCTCCGTTACAATCACTACCGACTCCGTCGGAGTGTTGGAAGTCCATGTCATTGGACTTCATCTTTGGTCCTCCCCCGGACAGCGGAGGGAATACCAGTGTTGTGGTCTTCGTCGACCGATTCAGCAAGATGGTACATCTTGGTGCGGTGCCGGCAGAGGTGACCACAAAGCAGACGGCCCGTCTGTTCGTCGACATGGTGTTCAAACACCATGGCATGCCGACCGACATCGTGTCGGACCTCCAACAACAAGGACAAAGACCACGAATCTGCGCAGGGCGCAGACACCGCGAAGAATCACGCAGAGGCCGGACCTCTAGCGGAGAGCGAGCTGAATGACTTCAGCTCGGATGCAACCAACTTCATCACCAAAAGACAAGCCGCAATTCGGTTTGTCCAGGATGCAATAACAGCTTCTGTTGATCAACAGAAGCTGGACGCAGAAAATGTGGGCAGAGGCAACACAAATGAATTCAAAGTTAGGTCATTGATTTGTTAGCTACACAAAACCTGCCTAAACATGCAGTTTCAGATTTCGAAGCACGTAAGCTTGCTACGCGCTTCATCGGGCCGTTCACTGTGTTGGCACGGCACGGCAACGCTTACACGCTAGACATACCGTCTAGCATGCGCCTCCATCCGACCTTTTACGTCGGATGGCTGAAGCCATACCTGCAGCACGAGCCATCTAGCTCGGCTGACCCGAAGCCTCGGCAGGAGCGAGCCAGAAGCGGAAGCCTTGGCCTCGGCAACGAGCAGCCTCTCCTCCAGCGCGCGGACGCGCTGGAGCAACCCCTTCATCTGGGTCCCCAACTCGACCTGGATATTCGAGGCGGTCTGCGAGACCGCCGCGACTAGGGCCTTCTGGTTCGCCAGCTCCTGCTTCAGGGCGGCGAACTCAGCGTCCTGCAGACGCTCCACGGCGGTCACCCGGTCGTGGAGAGGCGCATACTGATCAGCCCATGGGCCGATCGTACCCGGGGCGTGTTCCCACCCCCGCCACCGCCGATCCGTGACGCCCGCGGCTCAACCCGCTGGATTGTTGAGCGGATTGTTGACCATAGTATCCCGAAAACGAACCCTCAAGGGGCTCGTTTTCGTATTCGTTGGAGAGGATTTCCTCCCCATCGAGATACATGGGAGCCGCGGAACGTCTTGCTGGAGGACGTTCCGGAAATGGTGAGGGCGTACGAAGAGCAGTACGCGCTGGCGCAGCGGAAGTAACACGAGCGCTGCGATCATCGCTAGCGCCCGAACCCTCACGTGCTAAGAATTTAGCACGGAGCTCTTTGAGACTCTCGGTCACACGGAACGACGTGTACCCGTTCAGGTCGCGGTCGCTCAAGCGGACCGCGCCTGGGAAGCACTTCGTGCACTGAAAGCCCTCGGGCACAGCGCACGGCACATTTGCCTCCTCCGCAGCAACATGAAGTTGCTCCAACTTTCCACGCTTCGAGTACGTCTCGAAGCGATCACGCGCTTACTTAATCCGACCACGGTAAGCATTCGGCTTCTTGTTGAAGTTCTCAACAAAAGCATTCCAACTTTGACAAAGTGCCTGCCACTCGGGCACTTTGCTGCGAGAAGATGTCTTCTTGCTTTGAAACCATCGGAGCTCATGGAAGAGTCCGATGTAATAATCGTGCCTTTGATGCGTCTCCGCATCAAAGTGCAGCTCGGCAGCCACGGCGTCATCCTTGATGGTGCTGCATACGCATAACGGCACCTCATTCGAAGGTACCGAATTCCCATACCGGTCCGAGATCTCGGACGCGGACGGCATCAACGGATCGCGCGCTGCTGTGGTAGCGCGCGGAGAACTGAGAGCCCCAGAGGAAGCTAGTGGGGTATCACTCTCAGTTCACGAACGCTTCGAACTCGAAGCGTCCGATTCGTCCCCTTCATGCGGGCGAATGTTCTTAGCGTGGGGGTCGAGCGATTCGCTCGACACTGAGTCTTTACGCATTGAGGGCGAGTCCTCGCCTTCCATATCTTCATCGTCGTCGTCGAAGTCAACAACGTCGCCATACTTCGCCTTCTGGCGTTCGAAGTAGTCATCGATGGAGAGATGACTCCCCACGGGCTTCGGATTCGTCTTTTCTTGAGGCGCGCTCATCGTTGAATGAGCGCGGATTTCTTCTCCAAACGCGGAGAATTGTTGAATGGTCAATTCCGAAGATTGACGTGCGGAGACCCCGCGCGTCTAACCTTAAAGGGGGGATGGTGTAACGGGGTTACACGTACAAGTGGCTATAAACCACTTGTGATTTTAACAGATAGGATATCTGTTAAAAGTTTTAGATACTTCCTCACCTTGGTGTAAGTCACACCAATGGATACATTGAAGTGGGCCACCACAAGGAGTGGTCCACACCTACCCAAAGATCCTATTGGTAGAAAGCAGCATCTTTCTACCAATTAGAGACGTGCATATTGGCGGGGCTCTGACAACCAGCCACTGTCAATCCCTTTCATAGATGATAAACAGTTTTAGCAGATTTAGGAGGAAGATCAATTCACAAACAATACAGTTCTCATTTTACCTAATCTAAGCCACTTGGAGGCTTATCTAAATTAAATTATATTTGTGTATTTAAATATAATTAACTCAAGTAATTACTAAGTACTTACGCTTCCTCATACACGTAGCGCAACGTGTAAGCAAAAGTAGTGAGTCAAGTTAGTCCCACTACAAGATCTGCAAAGCTAGTCCATAATGTAGCTAGTATATTCGGACAGGGTGTCTGTTGCAAAGCTATGTGTCCGTTGCATTCTGAAAGGTGGCGCCAAAACCTCCCCTCGCTAGCATATGTATTTGTCTAATGTACTACCGCGATATGCTGGAGGTTGCCCCCCAACACATCTAGATATGAACTGCTGTAGCGTGCCAGGAGCTACAATGTGTGCACGGGACGCTACCGCAGCTCGTATCGTGTCAAGATGAACTTCTCAGCTGGGGCAGCATAATTCGCACGCGATTCGTCATGGATAATATCTTGTCTCTGACGTAAAAGGAATTCTCTCAGTGGAAGAACAATCACAACAGTTTGTTGGTATTCATACCATTAGTGATACGCTTGAGCGTATCCTCACCGGATATCAGCAATTAATGGCTGCAAACGAGGACCTAAAGAGCATGATGTACCGAATTCTGGACCGAGTTGAGCACTTGCTAGGCGTAACGGCGATGACTTGCCCAAACGATATGATCACTGCAGCAGCTGTCGCAACCGTTGATCTCGTCGCTTTGAGGCCTCCGTTAGTTGGAAAAGCTTGACCGAAGAAATTGACGTCATTAAAAGGAAACCGTCTTTCAGATTTTTTTGTTCAGTTCGTGATGGAGGGTCTTGGTTCGTTGCCAAAGGCTCCTGGTAATCGCGGTCAGAAAGACTGTTTGCGCGCGCTCGAAATCGTGGCTTACGTGGCTGATATGAACAACATGGCTTTAATGCCCGCAGCAGCACATGAAATCGAACCAATTCAATGGATGTCTGCGCTGAAAGACATGGCAAACAGGGCGAAGGCGTTTTAGTAAACGGTTTCGCCAACGCAACAGTAGGAGCGCAATGTAAGCGTCGACGGTCTTGAAAACTTACTGGTATCGTCAAGGCATGAAGTGAGCTGAACGACCAACAGCAAGTTGCATTTCGCTTGCACACTCTAACAGCACGCCTCCGCACAGTCGATCAGCACGCCGACATCTAGCCTGTCGCTCTAGTCATCCTTCTGTTAGACGCACTGCCCATCAAACAGCTCAACAGCAGACCGCCACACATACCACAAGAATGCAGCCGCCATAAAATCCTCCAGCACGTCGCCACACAAACATTTAGTACGACAGCTCGTCACGCAGGTCCATGCCGTTCACACGCAGGGTGAAGACCAGGACGACGGGCAGGCAATCTCGCACACCACGAAAGCACAGCGAGTAAGACGTCACAACAGCCACGAACTGGACGACGAGCAGGATGCCGTGTACACCACGGGAGCAGGGCGAGTCGGCCTCCACACGGGCCGTCCACGTGTACTCGAGTCTAGTTCGAAAAATCGCCTCTGAATGTCACCCCAAGCTGATTATGTTTAACCAATCGAGACTTTCAGCGAAGTTAATAGGGGTACGAGTATTCAGGTGTAGTCTAACCAAGTGTGCAGGCAGCTCCACGAGCATCCGCTAACTTCAGCCACGACCTAATTGACGTAGACGGCCGAAGATAAGCCGAGTTTAAACGGTACAGTATGGATTAGCTTTGCAGATCTTGATTATGCGAGTAACCTGCCATTTGTCAAAATTGTCCTTTTCATGTAATGACCTTCTTTGGAAATGGCCCTCTTTAGTTTCACCCATTGGACGCCTACCAAAAATAGGGAAATCCCCCAAAATAGATGCAGCAGATATGACAGGACATAACGAGACATAAATCTCGTGAGACGTAAACATCGTCTCGATAAACAGCCCTACCTCTATGTTTATTTCGTGTAGCCATCTTAACCTCTTCAAACCGAAGCATTTTTTCAGTTACTAAACTGTATATACAGCGTATTAATATATAGAATTTTGTATACTCTAGGGAAAGGGAGGGGAAGGGGGGCGACCATAACCTGGGCTCATTAGGGCTCATTTGTCGCTTCTGCTGTATGTACAGTGGTGCAAGGACACGCTTAACAAGTATATATACAGCGTAACCTTGGCTATGTCCAATGTTACTGTGGTGTAGGGAACACCAGATTTCGTGGAGCACTAGAAGTCAAGGCGGAACAAGGTACCAAGACGGCGAGGAAAGCAGGTCCGACGGTACTGCTCGGCTGGATGGTACTCTGTGCCAGTCCGCCGAGCTCGCCGAGCTCGCAGGCTTCACGGGCGCACTGCGGCCGACTGACTGGGAATCAAGAGCGTCGGAGACCAAGGACGGGTGGCGCCACGCAAGAGGAAGACGCACGTACGGCGGGCCGAGTGCAGGGAGCGCTAGGAGACGCTCAGCCGAGTTCAAGGCAGTTTCCAGGCCCTGAGCTCAGCTAAACAGAGCCGTCGGCCGCCCAGACGACGCGGGGCACGGCCAGAAGGCGCACAAGAGGACCAAGCGTGAGCCCGGCGAGCCCAGCAGCACTCAGCCGAGTCGGCGAGACTCCCCGTCGAGATCGCCGACTTATCCGGACAACTTATCCGGCTCCACCGAGTTCGAGGCGTTGTAGCGAGGGTGAAGGGTCGGCCGAGATCCGAAACCACTCCATTTCACTTGATATTTGTATAGGACCTTAGGAATAGTGGAGGCGCCCTTTCAGGGCGCCCAGGAGACTTAAGAACAAACAGAGCAGAATTTTCTAGTCCCACAACACGTGCACACTTTCTGGTAAGTCCCTGCACGGGGTCGGATTATGCCTGCCGTCAGTACCCGAGAGGCATGGCTTGTAGGGTACTCGACTGGCAGCGCCAAGAGATTATGTCGGCCCGGGATTGGGCGTTGGGTGCTCGCCAAGTGCGAAGGAAAAGTCTCGCTAACTCAGCGAGCCAGTACGCCGGACTGCCCGGGTGCCGTTACCCTTCAAGTCGGGTTGCTTCTGCCTCGGCGGCCTGTAAAAGCGCTAGCGCGCCGCCGTCCATCCTTTGGTGGAGGGCACAGGAGTTTGTGAACGGAGTCCGCTAGCTCAGCGGATCTCCGGAAGAGTGGACCTTGGTTGGCAGGTGTCGTCGAGAGGCGAGATACCCGCTGTCCCGGTTGCGCCGAACCGCGAGAGGACAACCCCTGCGCAGGCCAACAAGCGCCGACCTAACTCGGCGATTGTTGTGGTTTGTGCTGGAGATCCACATCCGACGGTATTTGTGTGTTCTGCAACACCACATTACAGCCGTGCGATACCGCATGTGTAGCGCACAGGTGGGTTTATGTAGGTCACTCGCAGCTTATGTTCACTCAACGCTCTGATTCATAGTAATATATCTTTCTAAATGTAGGAAAAATAGAATCATGGACAGAACGCTATTGGAGGTATAGCTATTTCAAGTCACCTTATCTGCAAACAAGTGATGGGTACGCACCACTTGAAAGGTCATAACCTCAGTATTCAAGTGACACCTACTCTATGTAGCCAAAAGCCGGGCGAACAAGCAATGCTTGCTCACGGGGTGACTATCATAAACTGTACGAACACCTAACAGCACATGCAAAAACTAAGCCAACTTGTTGATGTCATGCTTTAGCCAACGTACTCGCTGTCGTCGCTGGCTTCGCTCTTCACTGTTGACGCGGCGGCGCTTCGCGGGCGACTTCCCTGGAGAGCCCATAGACTTTTGAGCACGTACACGAATCTTGCCCTTCAACTCCTCCGTACTAGACTTACCGTTGTTGTACTCCTTGTGCCAAACATCCCAGCAGCTCATCATTTTGTTTCCTATTGTCCACTTCGGTTTCACGCATAAATATATAGGTCCCGGAAAATCGCAGCCATCACAGAAGTAGGTAGAGGTTGCCCCACGCTTGCCGCTAGATGTTTTCAGCGTACACACTTTGCAGTTCTTTTGCACCCGCTTTCTCTGCCCTGAGTGGTCGCGCCAATCTCCACTTTGCTTAGCAACATGACTGCCAGTGTCTGCTTCACGTTCTTCAGCATCTTCATCAACAACGACAACATCGTCTGTATATACGTGTTAGTCAGCATCACATATACAGCATAACCAACACAGCTTATACAGCATACGCAACTTACTCAGTTGAAACGTGTTGTCTTCCTACATCTCCACCGGCTTCAGCGAAATAAGCTGCTAGTGTAGTAGACACATGTACTGCACGCGGGTCATTGCTTTGATTTTCTTCTGCTTGCAGTAGGCACGGTGCACGGTGCACCGGTTGGTAATGGCTATATCCACCAACCCCAAAACAGTGACCGGTAATACTTGCGGTACGTGATGCAGCGCTGCACAGAGTATCGCTGCATGCGGAGTTGATCGTGAACATCGACTCCACCCATGAATCGGTGGTAATCCTTGATTCCTTTAGGGCAGGCCACTTCATTTTGCTCACCAGTCTTCTCACGTCGAACAACACGGTCCAGTGCCAGGTTTCCACCGACAGAGAGAAAATGGGCAGGTTTGCTATCCCACCAGCATAGGGCCGTCATATTTTTCACATGCTTATGCGCGCGAATGTTAGCGTACCGCGAGGAACATCTTTGGGTCTTTTCTTCTTCTTCGCAACCACGGCCTTGCAAAAACCACAACGTATGACGTTTTGCGCGCTGCAAAGTAGATTGCGAAGTGCTTAGATTAAGGCAAGTAGTTAGTCAGACCTCTTCCTACTTACTCCCCGCTCTACAGGGTGCCTGCTCTGCAGCAGCCCCCGCAAACTCCGGAGCACCAACCATTGGTGCTTGATTACGAAGTGCCGTTGTACATGCAGTTGATTGTGTAGATGCAGTGATGATGTGGTCCGCGGTGTGACGGTAGCTGGTTGTCGCCGTCGCCGTGACCGTCGTCGCCGTCGCCGTCGCAGGCCGCCGTCGTTGTCGTTGTCGTCTGGCAATACTCCACACAACGGTTTGTCATGACAGTGCCAATAGTGAAGAATCCCATAATTAGTAGCTGCACCGCCAACACAACCGACGTGTAAAATCGGTCGACGACAACGAGACTCATGTCCTTATCGTGAGGTTTGTCTCCAAACACAGCCCGCAGGTTGCGAACAACTGCAGCCGGTCCTGACTTCATGTCCACTGCACCCGACTCGGCAATATACTGGTTTTGGCCGCAGTACACCTCAAAACTAACAGCAACATGAAAGGTAGAATATACAGCATAAGTAAATAATCAGATAAAGCGTAGGCCAGCCCAGCTAATACAACACTAGCAAAACATCAATCCTACTGAATGCAGTAAGCGGACCATGCACAACAAATCATAAATAGCTTGGTACTCAACTTGTGGGGCTTACCTTTCATATACATTTGTGTGCGATTGTAAGGCGACCGTTACGGAAGCATCGCTTCGTCGAATGATAGCTGTGCCGGAGGAATGAATGCAGCTGCAAACGTCTGCTGCAATACGTTCACAACTGAACGAAACTACCATGCACTGTCGGCCCTAGCGCATGGGTCAAGATTGGTGTTGAAATGCAGGTTCCGGCTCAGCTCCATGAAGCGATCTCTCACCATGAACCGCCCAAAATTCCATGTGAAATAGCACCCAGGTCGTCTTGCCGCCAGTGGTTTGCGAGTTTTCGCGGTTCGGCATGATGGTGCGTGCAATCAGCAATCCCACACAAACACACAACTCATGAGGCGTGATCGGCTTGACCGAAAGAAAGTCTTGACGCACATCTCTACGTGTCTTGACCTTCCTTGTTGGTGTCGATCGTCCTGTTGCCTTGCCCTTCCGTTCCCTTTCTTCTTTTCTTTGAAAGTACGCGTTGACACGATTGTCAAGCTTCTCGTGCATGTAGAAGTTGCTGCATTCCGCAATATGCTACCACATTGCCACAGGCATGAACAGAAAAAACAGGGAGATTGGCGACCCTCCCCGCTTCAGCGCTTCGTCGCGAGGGCCATGGCGTCCTTGCCAGAGATCTGGGTACTGGTTGGCATCGGTAACAGGATGATATGGGGTCTCCAAATACGCCGTGACGACCGGCGCCGCCGGTTCGTGCCATCCAGCCGTTGAGAGGTCCTTCAGGGCTGGCCCGATAATCTCTCCAGTAAGTACCTTCTCCTCTCCTCCCATTGACTATAGGAATTGGTCGGCAAAGTGACGCTCTTCTTTTGAATAAAGTTCTTCATCATCTTCATCGATGTAATCAGAAACGGAAGACTCTGTGTCGCTCACATCCAGCTCGCTCAAGTTTTCTTCCTCTGAGTCGTCGCCCGAACCAAGTCTGTCGTAGTCATCGTCGCGAGTTGGATCCGTGTTGATGTCGTCCCCGTAGCAGCTCAAATGTCGTGCAGTGGTTCGCCTAATACAACAGTTACAGCATCCAATACATGTTAGCAATGATGTATAAGCTGTATCATGTATATACAGCGTAGATCGTTGACGCACCTGGTATCACAGTCTGATGAGCTTCACTTGCATCTTATAATACAGAGAAAACAATGCGTTTGAGCACTAAGCCGTATACTGTATATACATCATACCAACTGCGCACCTTAATGACTTGCTGAGTTGGCTTGCTTTGCTTTGGCTGCCACTGTTTCATCACTTTCCACGAGTCTCGCGGAATGCTGGTCCGTTCGCTTGGCGGTAGCAGCAGGATCAGAAACTGTATCATACTGCACAGTCATGCAGAATATACAACACAGGATATACCATTTAGAACGTCATTCACTCAGTAAGCCGTGGTGCACAATCGAACCTGACGGTGGCACGGGTGGGGCACTGGCAGAAGGTAAAGACGCAGGTGTTGAACGTGAAGAACCTTTACTCGATTTGCAGGACTTGCGTACTGGCTTCTTGATAGACCGGGGCGACTTCGTAGCGTTGTCCATGCCCGAAGATGTTGTATCGTCAACTTCCTGCCGCGCCACTACACATTGCATGCACAGAGCGGTTATTTTGACAGCTAACAAGGTATCGTAGGCGGTCTACTCACTGCGAATCGCGTAGTTCAACACTGCTTGCTCGCCTAGCAAGTAATCTGCTCCTTCTGCGACGTTATCATCTCGCCCTGGTAAAACATACTTCCAGAGTGTTCCTATGCCTCGTGGGGGAGGCTTAGCCGTCCACCCTGCCGCCTTGAAGCCCGCCCAGATCACCTTGAAGTTCGCAGTTCCCCGCTCGTCACCCGGGACAGCAGGCACTTCCTCGCGAGGCGTGGTCCCGCGCGTACCCACCATCGCTTCTTCCCCCCCTCAAATGACTGGCCAGAACGAGTGGCGCACATAGGACCTGTCAGTTTTGATCATGTGACGGAATGACGGACGCCAACCTTTCATATATAACCGGATTTCTCTAGAAATCGTGAGTGGTACTTCAAGAACCTAACCACTGCGGATAGGTATATAGGCTCATCTCTTGCCCGATCGTTTTTAACTTGATTTTGAGTATACGGGTTTAGGAGAGCATAATAAATTGAGTTTATTTCCTTATGCTGTATATACAGCATAATGGTCACATAACTGAGCCATCGTAACGCAGCTTATACAGTTACCGGTTTGAAGGGGTTAAAAGTTAATGTTGAAATTTGTATAGAATATGTAGACCATCACTCTGCAGGTGTCGCTGCCATATATCATCGACATAACTCATTTCGTGCGCACCAGCTTCAACCTCTCACTTTCGAAAAATCGCGGCCAAATGACAAGTGCTCGGCAGTGCTACATGCTGCAACATAGAAGACGTACTTAATACAACAACTTGGAACGAGGCGGCGTCCAAGCGCCGATGAAGAGCGTTGACCACGACGGATCCTCTCCCGCCTGCAACCCCGCCGACCACGTGGAACCCACGCAGCCCGACTACGTTGTCTCCCGTCCTGCCGGAAGACCCGCCTGCTTCACGCCCACGATCTTCGTCGCCGGTCCTGTCTGAAGCAGCGGCTGATCGCCGTTCACAAACTCCGTCTCCACCATCTCGACGGCCGCTTCGCGAGCGCCAGAGTTCGCGGAGGGAGCGTCGAGCGGTCGCCGCTCCATATCAACGTCGTCCTGGCTAGCGTCAAGAGGCGACGTTGCTGACGGTGTCCCCCAATGCTGCCACGCGTGTTCATGCTTTTTGTACAGATGGCGAAGCTGACCGGAAGCACTAACTATAAGCTGTCTGAAGTGCGCCGCCTCCTGACGCTCGTCTAGCACTACCTGCCCTCGGCAAGGACGAATGGGAGCGACTGGCAATCGCTTACAACTCCAACCGAGGGCGTCGCGTCGCAGAGCGCGACCATGAGAGCCTCCACCGAAAGTTCAAGATGCTCTACTGAGCACGCAAACCCACCGGTGTGGTCAACATGCCGCCGCACGTGAAGCAAGCGAAGCTGCTAAAGCAGTCCATCGACGCCAAGGCCAGCGTGGTCGACATAGACGACAGCGCCGACGTCGAAAATGAAGTCGAGGAGTAGGGTGAGGAGGAGGAGGAGTATCAAGCCGATTTGTGCTTCGACTGAGAGGGCGACGAGTGGCTCGGTGACAACCCGCGCGTGGGCGGCGACGCGGACACGAGCGAGAGAGTCTCCACCAGCGACTCCGTGCATTCTGGCGAGACGCAGGCATCGGTCGGGGACAACGCCAACATGGCCAGCAGCGACTTCTCGGACTTGTTGCACTCGTCCGGTGTGTGCGAAGGTTTGTAGGCTTTCACTACGAAGCGACCGACTCCGCTGGCTGCGCAGTTGGTGCAGAGAAAGTTGCGATCTTCTACAACAAATAACACGGGTCAAGGCCCGAGTGCGGCGGGACCGGCGGTCTCTGCTGCGTCTACTGTAGTAGGTCTAACTTGACTCACTACTTACACGTTGCGCAACGTGTATGAGGAAGCGTAAGTACTTAGTAATTACTTAGGTTAATTATATTTGAATACACAAATATAAGTTAAGTAACAAAAGGATTCCAAGTGACTTAGATTAGGTAAAATGAGAACTGTATTGTTTGTAAATTGATCTTCCTCTAAAATCTGCTAAAAACTGTTTATCATCTATGAAAGGGTTGGCAGGCTGGCTGTCAGAGCCCCGCTAATATGCATGTCTCTGATTGGTAGAAAGATGCTGCTTTCTACCAATAGGATCTTTGGTATGTGTGGACCACTCACTGTGGTGGTCCACTTCAATGTATCCATCGGTGTGTCTTACACCAATGTGAGGAAGTATCCAAAACGTTTAACAGATAACCTATCTGTTAAGTTCACAAGTGGCTTGCAGCCACTTGTACGTGTACCCCGTTACATCTACAGCAACCGACGACGCTGCTAGTGCGACGAGTGGCTGCCAACCAGCCTTTGCTGGACGTCCGCAAGACAAGAAACCACCGAAGGGCGCTACGTGACTTCCTCCGACAGGCCAGAGGCATCAACTTGGCTGAGTTCCGCGATACAATGGGACGCAAGCGTGCTGAGGACGAAGACGCAGAGCTAGTTGAGGCTAGCTATGCTAACACAAAGCGCGTGAAGGCTATGCGGGCGACCACAGAGCTCAACAAGGGCTTGTCTGACCTGGAGAGCAGCTCCAGCAACATGGTGGGCACCATGTTCGAAATGCTGCTCGTGATGCGCGAGGAAAACGAGCGCATGGCGGAACTTCGCCGCGCTGACGAAGATCAGCATCATCGTGATGAGCTGGCGGCACGCGAGTCACGCTATCTAGCGGACAAGGCGGAGGCAGAAGAGCGATGCCGTCACGAGAAACAGGAGGCGGAAGGGCGGCGCCGTCAGGGAGAAGCAGGAGGTGGAGGGCGCGCCCGTCGTGACAAGGAAGTCGCTCGTGCACGCACTCAAGAACTGCTGCTCATCCTGGGAGGTCTAACATAGAAAGAATGAGCTGTGAATGCTCTAGCATGGGGAGGAGAACAGCGCCGAAGATACAAAGAGGGAGTAAGTGCATTTAGTAGCGAAACATCTCAAACAGCCCTGAGTAATGACGATCACAGCAACACAGTCCATTTACATAGCTTCGAGTGCGAATCCTGTTCTGTATTGGTTAGTTGCTGTGCCGATGCATCTAGCGGTAGCGCTGCTGTACGAAAACTAAGGAAATCAACTACGAAACTTTGAATTCAACCATCTTTACGCCAACGCAATCATAGCGCTTCAAACACGCCTTGCTTCGGCAACTCCATCACTCCGGCGAACGTGGTCTTGATCTCGGAGATGCCGACCGTGCGAACTCTGTAGTTCGCCATCCTGAATAGGTTGTTGAGGCGCATGCCTCGTAGGTCCGGGTCGTAGGGCAGCGGCAGATGCAGGCGGCTGTAAACGTTATGGACGCTGCCCATTCTCGTCTCGGCAGCCTGCAGAATGGAGGTGATCGCATTGTGCAGTGTGCGTGCGGCACTGCGAAGACAAGGCTCAATTCGTTCGATGTCTCCGTCCTTCAAGGGGTCAGGATCCTCCCGTCATGGCCGTAGAACAAGGAAATACAGAGTCAGACACTACATTCATGAGCTCATCGGGGCACAACTGGGGTCCGTCGGCTTGTTTCGGAACTCCAAGGACGTGTCGAGTCGTTCAACGACCCCGGACAGTCGTGCTTCGACCAAATGATGCAGCCGTCGGCTGCAAAACAAATCGTGCCGGTCACGAAGACCGAGTGCAGACAGCCAGTGTACATAGCGTTTTGAAGGGTGGCGTTAGAGGGCTGCTGGACCTGTACAGCACCCACGTCACATCCGTCTAAAGTTAGTTGAGATAGACTAAAGCAACTAATATCATTCACATGTACAGTACACGCACGCAAGTTTTACTGTCGATAAATCCGAACGTGTGGGTCAGCAGAGGTTCGCGTTTATTGACCATGCGTTCAAGCTCCAGCTGACGCGAGGGCGAGGATCAGGAGATGCGTGCAGGTGCGTTACCAGTCAGCGCTAGCGACAGCGCTTCTTCGGCCTTGCGCAGCGTTCGTGATAGTGCTTGGCGGCACCCTGAACGTGATGCACAGCGAACTCTGTTCCATAGAACCCACGTAGAAACTTAGTACGAGCCCCATCACTTGGTGTAGGTAGCGCAGCTTTGGGGCCGGCCTCGTGACGACGGGGCGGGAGGTCGTAGAAGCTAGCGAACCCAGCTAATGATGAAATGCACCCTATATACATGTACATGGAGGCGGTGTTAGCGTGGGAATAGAGTCATAGATGCTAGTTGTAGCTTACCTGGTTAGACCCGTTGCATTCAGAAAATTCAGGTCGGAGCAGTGCTTTGTAGAGTCATCCATGCGGACTCGCACGGTGCATCGAGGCACCAGTAGTCAGGTAGTGACCCGCGCGCATGGCGATGCGCCATTCCTCCTCCAGCATCAGCTGGTGGACGTCGCGTCGAGCGTCGCTCACGCAATCGTTGTGCGTCCTAAACGCCCTCGCACAGGAGCAAGAGCATGCCGTCGTCTTCCTCGAATATCGCGCTCGCAGGAAGCTCGCAGGAGGGATATCGAAGAAATGGCGACCTTCAAAGCAAACTTCAGGAGAACTGGATAGATTTGGCTGTAGTAGCGTGACGGGGCCACACGAGCACCTTGCACAGAGGAAGTGTGCTAACGAGTATACAAACTCTCAGTGAACGGCAGTTCACGTGTCCCTAACCTAAGGGACTGATTGACCAGAAGTACGGTAGATCTAAGACTGAATGTATTTATAGGTTAGTACCGATTTGGCCTGCATACAAATCCGATGTTCCCTAGAGTTTATCCTATATAAAATATATGGTTGGCTCTCAAGCCTATTGTTTCACTACTGGGGGAGTGACCTTTAGCTATCCCTGAATAGTGCCCGGGTCACTATTCCATGTAACCCCGTTACATCCTCCCCCCATAGATTCGATCGTATCAACCAATCAGAGCGAGGTACGGTGGCGACTCACATTTCACTAGCACAGTCGAAGTCCATCGACAACGGCGCGATCTCTTGCGCCTAGGCTCTCGGGCCCCAGAAAGCAACTGGCGCATCGCCGAGCAAGCCCCACGGTCTCCACGTCGACCGGAAGCATGCCTTCCAAGCGCAGCTCCCCGCAGTGCGAAAGCACCTTCGAAACGGGCCGAGGCCGAAGGCCGAAGGCCAAAAGCCAAGAATGAGTCGGCCGCGCTGAGAAGGCCGGGCGCGGCCGCCAAGGAGGTGCACTCTCCGAGTCTGAAGAAGGGCTGTCGACGAGCACCGTGAGGGTCTCTAATGACCTCGATGAGCAACAGGCGCAGTACTACAGCGCTGGCTGGGCATGGGCAGGCACCTATGTAAGTCCTCTTTCTGGCGGGACTGCGCGTCCAAAGATCTATCACGGGCGGCAGGCCTACAGCTCCTGGGATAACTCCTGGTGGCTGCTCTGGGGAACGGGGCGTGGCAGGCTGGCTGGTGGCAGGTCGCCGACGGTTACTTGACGCTGGCGGAACAGGTGAGACTCTCCGTTTGGGTTGCTCTGCGTGATTGGCGTGACTGGGTTGGTGGAGACTCTTGCAGTGCATCCTGTAAAGGCATTAGGCTGGGCATGAGACAGCTTGCTGTCCGCCATACTGAATCGGCACGGCCTCACCTCGTGATAAACGCCGGCTCCAGCAGGTGGAAATTTAAACTGGCCATTAAAACCAAAACAAGCCAGAGAGCAATGGGCTGGTGCAGAGCCTCCGTACTCTGTGCCCATCATTAAAGGCCCAAAGAGCCCAGGACCTGCTGACCAGAAGCGTCCGCCCAGCTATAAATCCCCAGATCATAACAACCCAGGCTGATCCACTGGGTGGCTGGCAGGCTCCCAGTTTCCCTAACTCTGGGTAACCTCCGCTTCACGGGGTGGCGCTGCGTGAGCACCCGCTCCTGGAGGGACCACTGCCCATGTGGGAAGTGCAGCTCCCATTTCGGATCACAGGGAGGGCAGCTGGTGTGCCCTCCACATGACCTGGCTACAGCGGAGCCGTTGCCCGCCACTCCCGAAACCTGGCCAGGTAGTGGCTCTTCAAGAAGAGAGATTCTTGCCTCGAAGCGTGTATCCTGCTGCTCGGATCCGCGATTGGGATTGACGCCTGGGCGGGCTGCCCTCGGGCTGAGCTACCTCGGCGCCAGGATTAACTCGGAGGACGTTGGCTCACGTTCGGGAGGTTCGCGACCTATCTCGGGTTCGTCGCTTGCTTGGTCCTGGCTGCGTGACTGGTTTGCGGGCGCTTCGGGCCGAACTTCGTGCCATGCGCCTAACATGACCGCAGCATTTCCGCCAGAAATCCGGTCGGTACGGTCACGGCTCTAGCGGGTAGCACTCCGTGTACGCCCGTGTGCTCCGAATCGTCAATGCGGGCGTCCGCCGCCTTATCATGTACCACTGCTGGAAGCATGCCTTCACACGAGCCGCCCCGCTTCTGCCGCAGGGCGCTGGTTCGCCTGAGGAGTCATGAGTTCCCTTCGAGCGACCGCACAACGTCGGTAGGAGTCATCAATCTGGCGTGAATGCATTATTACGCGGCACGTGTCGGCTGAGGACCATGAAGGTTCCAGATGCGGTCTTCCAGATTTAGTTGCCTCGACCGACAGGCTGTGTTTAGCGGTGGTTTCATCGTATCTGGAGAACTAAACGCTCAGCCAAAGCACGTTAAGTGACCTCGTCCCACGGTGTGGCACTTTGTCATGCTTGGGCGTGCCATTGCTTCTAGTTCTTGCCTGATGAATGTTTTAAGCCTGTCTATCGACAAACGAGACAATGCTTTCGCAGTAAGCTGGACTTACGTCCAGAGGCGCTTTGGGAGAAAAGGTTTTCCGAACTCTCCCGCTAGGCGAAGCCAGGTACCAGCCCAGGTAAGGTGGACACCTGGGGTGGCGAACCCATTGAGTAAAGGAGGGAATCCCGTTGACGCGTAAAGCGCGTTGTTGAGGACACAACTAAGCCTGGGCGTCGGTTCGCCGGGCAAGAGATTCTCGCGCGATGTCGGAGGGTGTCCTTTCGAGCACTCTATTGATGCATCTGTCTCGGCGTCATCGCGGTATCTGTCCTATTGCATCAACAGCCAGATGCCTCTAGGGCGGTCAGCGTTGCCACGCAAAGACGTACCGGCGGGTGGTGCGATCAGATCGGCGATGGTTCGGAGATAGGTGGCTCCATGGCACAGATCCAGAACAGGCGGTGAACCTCGCTGCCAGATGACGTATTCTATGCGGACTGGTTGCAACGTGGACCCATCTGCTCAGAGGCCCAAGGCTGCTAACACCGGTGTTAAGCCACGGTCATTTGGCACAACGGAAGGCCGAAAGTCGGACTCATCGACGCAGCATTGACGGGCTCTGTACGAATGGGCGGTGACTCAGTACGACGGGCACGTCTCACCATCGACGTGTGATCGTGTGATGGTGGCGACCCAGCGGACAGTGGCCGGACCAACGTCTGAAAGACTGAGAATACTCGTCTTCACGCCGAATGTTAATTCGCTGGCGTACGTGCGCCGTGGTTCCATCAGGATGTCGCTTGATGACCTTGCTCGTTCGGCCGACACAGGCTGGGGAGATCCTCGACTCACCCTATAGTGGAGACAGGCCATCAACCACTCATAGCGTTGAAGCCGCGCACGTTGGCGATAGCCAGGTCAGCTCCTGCGCTTGGCGTCCGTCCGCGAGAACACTGCGCAAGCAGTGGTTGGTATCATCCTACATCCTAACCGATTGCGATCGGTAAGATCGTCGGTGCCCCCAATGAGCGATCGGTCGGTTCGGCGCGACAGAGCGTCGGAAAACGCAACACTTGCCCGGGACTGACGCGGAATTCCGCGAAAAGGATAAGGGCATATCCGTGATGATAGGTGCGGCGTGTGTGACGTAATGCCGCAAGGGCCTGGCAAGTCGTACCGACCAACAAAGGGCGTAGAAGCCAGTGGGTTGCCGGGCGCCCGGCAG